>NC_135963.1:60672834-60845841 GCF_053455715.1 Rhinoraja longicauda | reverse complement strand
AAAGGCAAGCATACCAAACGCCTTCTTCACCACCCTATCCACATGAGATTCCACCTTCAGGGAACAATGCACAGTTATTCCCAGATCCCTCTGTTCCACTGCATTCCTCAATTCCCTACCATTTACCCTGTACGTCCTATTTTGATTTGTCCTACCAAAATGCAGCACCTCACACTTATCAGCATTAAATTCCATCTGCCATCTTTCAGCCCACCCTTCAAAAGGCCCAAGTCTCTCTGTAGACTTTGAAAATCTACTTCATTATTAACTACACCACCTATCTTAGTATCATCTGCATACTTACTAATCCAATTTGCCACACCATCATCCAGATCATTAATGCAAATGACAAACAACAGTGGACCCAACACAGATCCTTGGGGTACTCCACTAGACACTGGCCTCCAACCTGACATACAATTGTCAACCATTACCCTCTGGTATCTCCCATTCAGCCATTGTTGAATCCATCTTGCAACCTCACTATTAATACCCAACGATTTAACCTTCTTAATCAACCTTCCATGTGGAACCTTGTCAAATGCCTTACTGAAGTCCATATAGACAACATCCACAGCCTTGCCCTTATCAATTTCCTTGGTAACCTCTTCAAAAAATTCAAGAAGATTAGTCAAACATGACCTTCCAGGCACAAATCCATGTAGACTGTTTCTAATCAGCCTTGATTATCCAAATAATTATATATATTGTCCCTAAGTATCTTTTCCATTAATTTTCCCACAGATGTCAAACTAACAGGTCTATAATTGCTAGGTTTACTTTTAGAACCTTTTTTAAACAAAGGCACAACATGCGCAATGCGCCAATCTTCCGGCACCATCCCCGTTTCTAATGACGTTTGAATATTTCCGTCATAGCCCCTGCTATTTCTGCACTAACTTCCCTCAATGTCCTAGGGAATATCCTATCAGGACCTGGAGACTTATCCACTTTTATATTCTTCAAAAGTGTCCGTACCTCCTCTTCTTTGATCCTCATAATTTCCATCACTACTCTACTTGTTTCGCTTACCTCACATAATTCAATATCCTTCTCCTCGGTGAATACCGAAGAAAATTAATTGTTTAATATCTCCCCCATTTCTTCCGGCTCAGCACATAGCTGTCCACTCTGACTCTCTAATGGACCAATTTTTTCCCTCGCTATCCTTTTGCTATTGACATATCTGTAGAACCCCTTGGGGTTTACTTTTACATTACTTGCCAAAGCAGCCTCATATCTTTTTTTCGCTTTTCTAATTTCCTTCTTAAGATTCCTTTTACATTCTTTATATTCCTCAAGAACCTCATTTACTCCCTGCCGCTTATATTTATTGTATATCTCCTCTTTTTCCGAACCAAGTGTCCAATTTCCCTGGAAAACCACGGCTCTTTCAAATTATTATTCTTTCCTTTCCACCGAACAGGGACATAAAGACTCTGTACTCTCAAAATTTCACCTTTAAATATCCTCCATTTCTCTATTATATCCTTTTCATAAAACAAAATGTCCCATTTCACTCCTTTTAAATCCTTTCTCATCTCCTCAAAATTAGTCTTTCTCCAATCCAAAATCTCAACCCTTGGTCCAGATTTGACCTTCTCCATAATTATATTGAAACTAATGGCATTGTGATCACTAGACCCAAAGTGCTCCTCAACACATACCTCCGTCACCTGACCCATCTCATTTCCTAACAGGAGGTCCAACACTGCCCCTTCTCTGGTAGGCACCTCTACGTATTGCTGCAAAAAACTATCCTGCACACATTTTACAAACTCCAAACCATCCAGCCCTTTAACAGAATGTGATTCCCAGTCTATGTATGGAAAATTGAAATCACCCACAATCACTACTCTGTGCTTACTACTAATATCTGCTATCTCCTTACATATTTGCTCTTCCAATTCTCGTTCCCTATTTGGCGGTCTATAATACACCCCTATAAGTGTTGCTAAGCCTTTCTCATTTCTGAGTTCCACCCAAACAGCCTCCCTAATTGAGCCTTTTAGTCTGTCCTGCCAAAGCACTGCTGTGATATCCTCCCTGACAAGCAATGCAACACCCCCACCTCTTGCCCCTCCGATTCTATCACATCTGAAACAATGAAATCCTGGAATATTTCATTGCCAATCGCAACCCTCCTGCAACCATGTTTCACTGATCGCCACAACATCATACTTCCAGATGTCAATCCAGGCTCTAAGCTCATCCACCTTTCTTACAATGCTCCTAGCATTAAAATATACACATTTAAGGGACCCATCATTTCTTATTCTCAGTTTATTTCTTTTCACTTCTTTCTCTCCAACATATTGGGTCTGAGTGTTTCCCTTTTCTGCCTCCTGCCTCACACACTGCCTATTAGCTATCTGTGTTTGAGTCCCTCCCCCCAACCGTACTAGTTTAAAGTCTCCGCAATTCTCTCCCTGTCTCTCTCCCTGTCTCTCACTGTCTCTCTCTGTGTCTCCCTCTCTCTCTGTCTTCCTCTGTCTCTCTCTCTGTCTCTCTCTCTCTCCCTGTCTCTCTCTGTGTCTCCCTGTCTCTCCCTCTCTCTCTGTCTCTCTCTCTTGTCTCTCACCAACAGAGACGCACACAGACGCACGCTCGTGTGCACGCACAGACACATGTACACAGACGCGTACACATACAGTTACATGCTGCACACAGGCGCAGATGGACGTGTGCTACAGTTGGTACAAGACCTTGGTGTGGCCATATTTGGAGTATTGTGTTGGGCTTTGTGTGAAGTGTTGTTAAGCCGTAAAGGCTGCATGATGCCAGGACGGTGGCCGCAGCTGTTGGGAGAGTTTGGGCTGTGGAGCAGTTTATTCCTCAGGAGGAGGAGGGATGATCTTATGGTGGTGTATAAAAACATGAGCTAAATGTAGAGTCTTGTACCCCAGGGTAGGGGGAGCAAGAAGCAGAGATGTGAGCGGACAGATTTAACAGCAATCCGGGTGCCTATCTTTTTACACATGTACTGGGTGCATGGAACGAGGCTGCTGGAGGAGGTGGTTGAGGCAGGGACTATCACAATGATTAAGAAACACTAAGGAAGACACACACAATCTCCCAGCTGTACGAGGTCAGAGGATCTAGGGAAACAGAGGAACTGAAAGAAATCTGCATTAGGCGAGAAATAGTATTGGGTAGACTGATGGGACTGAAGGCCGATAAATCCCCAGGGCCTGATGTTCTGCATCCCAGGGTTCTCAGGGAGGTGGCTCTAGAAATAGTGGACACATTGGTGATCATTTTCCAATGTTCAACAGATTCAGGATCAGTTCCTGTGGATTGGAGGATAGCTAATGTTATCCCACTTTTCAAGAAAGGAGCAAGAGAGAAAACTGGGAATTATAGACCAGTTAGCCTGACATCGGTGGTGGGGAAGAAAAAAGAGGTAATAATGGTGCATTTGGATAGCAGTAAAAGAGTAAGTCCAGGTCAGCATGGATTTATGAAGGGGAAATCATGCTTGACTAATCTTCTAGAATTTTTTGAGGATGTGACAAGTAAAATGGATGAAGGGGATCCAGTGGATGTAGTGTATCTGGACATTCAGAAAGCCTTTAAGGTCCCACACGGGAGATTGGAGAGCAAAATTAGAGCACATGGTATTGTGGGTGTTGACATGGATAGAGAATTGGTTGGCAGACAGAATGTAAAGAGTAGGAGTGAACAGGTCCTTTTCAGAATGGCAGGCAGTGGCGAGTGGAGTGCCGCAAGGCTTGGTGTTGGGGCTGCAACTGTTTACCATATATATTAATGATTTGGAAGAGGGAATTAAAAGCAACATTAGCAAGTTTGCGGATGACACAAAGCTGGGTGGCAGTGTAAACTGTGAAGAGGGTGTTAGAAGGTTGCAGGGTGACCTGGACAGGTTGAGTGAGTGGGCAGATGCGTGGCAGATGCAGTATAATATAGATAAATGTGAGGTTATCCACTTTGGCAGCAAAAACAAGGAGGCAGATTATTATCTCAATGGTGTCAGATTAGGTAAGGGGGAAGTGCAGCGAGACCTGGGTGTCCTTGTACACCAGTCACTGAAAGTTGGCGTGCAGGTACAGCAGGCAGTGAAGAAAGCTCATGGCATGTTGGCCTTCATAATGAGAGGATTTCAGTATAGGAGTAAAGAGGTTCTTCTGCAGTTGTATAGGGCCCTGGTAAGACCACATCTGGAGTATTGTCTGAAGAAGGGTCTCGACCGAAACGTCACCCATTCCTTCTCTCCGAGATGCTGCCTGACCTGCTGAGTTACTCCAGCATTTTGTGAATAAATCGATTTGTACCAGCATCTGCAGTTATTTTCTTATATATCTGGAGTATTGTCTACAGTTTTGTTCTCCTAATTTGAGGAAGGACATCCTTGTAATTGAGGCAGTGCAGCGTAGGTTCACGAGATTGATCCCTGGGATGGCGGACTGACATTTGAGGAAAGATTGGAAAGACTAGGCTTGTATTCATGGGAGTTTAGAAGGATGAGAGGGGATCTTATAGAAACATAAAATTATAAAACGACTGGACAAGCTAGATGCAGGAAATATGTTCCCAATGTTGGGGGAGTCCAGAACCAGGCACCACAGGCTTAGAATAAAGGGAGGGCATTTAAAACTGAGGTGAGAAAAAACTTTTCACCCAGAGAGTTGTGAATTTGTGGAATTCTCTGCCACAGAGGGCAGTGGTAGCCCAATCACTGGATGGATTTAAGAGAGAGTTAGATAGAGCTCTGGGGGCTAGTGGAATCAAGGGATATGGGGAGAAGGCAGGCACGGGTTACTGATTGTGGATGATCAGCCATGATCACAATGAATGGCGGTGCTGGCACGAAGGGCCAAATGGCCTCCTCCTGCACCTATTTTTTGTGTTTCTAAACAGTTAGCCAGGTACATGGATAGGACAGGTTTTGGAAAGATATGGACCAAGCATGGGAGGGTGGGACTAGTGTAGATGGAACATGTTGGTTGGTGTGGGCAAGTTGGGCCTAGAGCCTGTCTCCATGCTGCATGATTCTAGGACTATGTCATAGATTCCAGAAATCAGCGTTAGTCAGCATTTCTGGAGAATGTGGATCCTACATCACCACACGCGCTGCCTGGCCTGGCCTGCTGAGTTACTCCAGCACTCTGTGCTTGTAGAATACAATTCTTAGATTCTATGAAGTCTGACCAACCTCCCTGCAGCTGAAAGCCTGTACTCCACACTGCATTCTGGTGACCCCCCTCACTGTCCCTGCAGCTGAAAGCCTGTACAACACACTGCATTCTGGTGACCCCCCTCACTGTCCCTGCAGCTGAAAGCCTGTACTCCACACTGCATTCTGGTGAATGCTGTATTCAATGCACAGCCGATGAAGCAAGTGTACCGTACACCTGTATCCCTCTGTCTACTTGCGCTGCCACTTTCAGTGAGCTATGAACAGACTCCAACATCCCTCTATGCATCAATGTTGTCAAGGCTCTTGCCATTAATTGTATGCTTTCCTCTTTCATTTGACCTCCCAAAGTGCAAGTCAGGAGTGTGAGGAATGCTCCCACTTGTCCTGGGTGGAGTTAGACCATGCACTCCACATCCGAGTTAGACCATGCACTCCATCATCTCTCCACCATCTACAGAAGGCAGTGCAGGCCAATTCACTGGATGTTTTCAAGAGAGAGTTAGATTTAGCTCTTTGGGCTGAAGGAATTAAGGGATATGGGGGAAAAAGCAGGAACTGATTTTTGATGATCAGCCATGTTCATATTTAATGGCGATGCTGCTTAAAGGGCCGAATGGCCTACTCCTGCACCTATTTTTTAATGTTCTATGTTTCTATGTACCTACTGTGAAAAGCTTGGTTTTGCATGGTATCCAAACAGATCAGATAATACTGCCCAGAAATACCATCAAACTCAAGTACAATAGGTGGAGCAAAGGAGAAGATACAGAATAAAGATTTGCAATGTTGTGCATCACTCCAGAGACCAAGTCCAATATCTGCAATGAGGTAGCGAACAATCAGAAGCGGCCACGTTTATGGCAGGGACTGTACGTTCACAGTGGGTGGAAGAAGCCCTTCCTTAGACTGGTGGTGTGTGTGCACTGAGCATGTCTGTACCTTCTGCCTGATGGGAGGGGAGGGGAGGGGAGTGGGGCGGGGGATTGAGGGGGATGGTAGTGCAAGGGTTGGTTGGAGACTGTATCTCTCTAACGCAGGGTGAAGGAGGTGGAGAAAGCGAACCAGGCCCTGGCTGTGGAACGTTGCTCATCTCTGATCATCTCTTCAGGTAACAAATCTCCTCTCCCGTCCCTCCCCAATCTCTCCCATCCCCCCCCCCCATTTCTCTCTCCCTCCCCAATCTCTCCCCTCCCACCCATCCATCCCCCCCCATCTCTCTCCCAATCCCCCCCATCTCTCTCTCCCTCACCATCTCTTGCCCCTCCCCATCTCTCTCCCCTCCCATCCCCATCTCTCTCTCCCCTCCCATCCCCCCATTTCTCGCCCCTCCCATCTCCCTCCCCCATCTCACCTCCCCCTCCCCATCTCACCCCCCCTCCCCATCACTCTCCCACTCCCTATCCATCTCCCCTCCCCATCCCCCCCATCTCTCTCCCCCCTCCCATCCCCCCATCACTCTCCCATCCTCCCTCTCTCCCCCCATCTCTACCCCCTCCCATCCCCCATCTCTCCCCCCCCCATCTCTACCCCCTCCCATCCCCCCATCACTCTCCCATCCTCCTCCCTCTCCCCCATCTCTACCCCCTCCCATCCCCCATCTCTCCCCCCCCCCATCTCTCTCTCCTCTCCCATCTCCTTCCCCCCATCTCACCCCCCCTCCCCATCTCACCCTCCTCCCCATCTCACCCCCCCTCCCATCTCACCCTCCTCCCCATCTCACCCTCCTCCCAATCTCCCCCTCCTCGCCATCTCACCCTCCTCCCCATCTCACCCTCCTCCCCATCTCACCCTCCTCCCCATCTCACCCTCCTCCCCATCTCACCCCCTCCCCATCTCTCTCCCCCCCATCCTTCTCCCCCTCCCCATCTCCCCTCCCCATCTCCCCTCCCCATCTCTCTACCCCTTCCCCATCCCTCTCCCCTCCCCATCTCTCTCCCCCTCCCCATCCCTCTCCCCTCCCCATCCCTCTCCCCCTCCCCATCTCCCCTCCCCATCCCTCTCCCCCCCTCCCCATCCCTCTCTCCCCTCCCCATCCCTCTCTCCCCTCCCCATCCCTCTCCCCTCCCCATCTCCCCTCCCCATCCCTCTCCCCCCTCCCCATCTCCCCTCCCCATCTCTCTACCCCCTCCCCATCCCTCTCCCCCCTCCCCATCTCCCTCCCCATCTCCCCTCCCCATCTCTCTCCCCCTCCCCATCCCTCTCCCCCTCCCCACCTCCCCTCCCCATCTCTCTACCCCCTCCCCATCCCTCTCCCCCCTCCCCATCTCCCCTCCCCATCCCTCTCCCCCCCTCCCCATCCCTCTCTCCCCTCCCCATCCCCCTCCCACTCCCATCTCTCTGCCCCTCCCCATCCCTCTCCCCATCTCCCCTCCCCATCCCTCTCCCCCCTTCCCATCTCCCCTCCCATCCCTCTCCCCCCTTCCCATCTCCCCTCCCCATCCCTCTCCCCCTCCCCATCCCCTCTCCCAGTCTCCCCTCCCCATGTCTCTCCTCCCTCCCCTCCCCCAATCTCTCTCCTCTCGCTATATCTCTGCCTCCAGTTCCCTGTCTATCCCACACTGGAACACCGCGCACTGTTCCCAGTCTCCATTTCCCCAGGCCAGACCCAGACTGGGAGCACGTGCACAGTTCCCAGTCTTGGTGTCCCACACCGGGAGCACTGTGCTTGGCTCCCGGTCTCCGTATGCGTGGAACTGATCCACACCGGAGCTTGTGCACGGTTCCCAGTCTCCATGTCCTATGCCAAGAGCACCACGCACCTTGCCATTTCTGTATCCCTGAGCAACAGCATCCTGCACAGCTCCAGTCTCCTGTGCCACACAAAGGGACCACAGTGCATGCTGATACAGACATGGGCAACCGTACACAGTGCTCCAGTGTGGGAAACAGATGGGGAACAGTATACAGTGCTCCCAGTGATGGATACGGAGCGCAGCAAATGTGCACAGTGTTCCCGCTGTGGGATACAGGGATGGGGAACCATGTACGGTGCTCATGGTGATGGACACAGATGGGGAACTGTGTGCGGTGCTTGTAATGGATACGGAGACTGAACTGCCTGGTGCTCCCGGAATGGGTTACTGAGATTGTGCGTGGTGCCTTGGATATGGGATATGGGCATCAGGAATCGTGCGTCGTGCTCTCACTGAGGGTCACGGGCACCGGGAACCACGCACGGTGCTGAACATGCACTGAGAAGATCGCCAATCCTCTCCACCATTCCCCATCTTTCTCCCTGTAAACAGGAGCCAGGACATTGCGAAGCGAAGTCGCTATGTGAGGCTGGTGGACAGCGTACGGGACAACGGTGGGACGGTGAGGTGAGGAGCGGGCTCGGCCATGCGAGAAAACGGGGAGGGGAGAGGGGGGGGTCGGACGTCCCAGATCCAGGGCTGGGGGGGGTGGGGGGCTGGGGGTGGGGGGGTCGGACGTCCCAGATCCAGGGCTAGGGGGGGGGGGGGTGTAGGGTCGGACGTCCCAGATTCAGGGCTGGGGGGGCTGGGGTCGGACGTCCCAGATCCAGGGCTGGGGGGGGCAGGGGTGTGTAGGGTCAGACGTCCCCAGATTCAGGGCTGGAGTGGGGGGGGGGGGGGGGCTGGGGTCGGACGTCCCAGATCCAGGGCTGGGGGGGCTTGGGTCAGTTATTGTTCCGGGCGATTTAGTTGGATGGTTTGGGCCAATTAATGGACCCTTTGATTGGACAGTTGAATCAATTCAATGGTTCATGAGCTCTGATTGGATACAACGGTCATTTGATGGATTGTAGGGTTTGATTGGATGATTTGGCTGAATGAATAGACCAGGGGCTGTGACGGGACATTGGATGAGTTACTAGCTGAGCAGTGCTGATGGTGGGTGCGTGGATGAATAGACCAGGGGCTGTGACGGGACATTGGATGAGTTACTAGCTGAGCAGTGCTGATGGTGGGTGCGTGGATGAATAGACCAGGGGCTGTGACTGGACAACAGCGGTTGAGAGGCTGTGATTGGGTTTGCGTTTCCACATTGTGGGAGTGACGGGGGAGTGTTCAGCTCATTTGATTGTCACTGTGGAGCGGTGCAAAGCTTTTGTTGCGAGCTAACCAGCCAGTGAAAGACAACAAGTGTTTACAATCGAGCCATTCACAGTGTACAGATGCATGATAAGGAAATAACGTTTAATGCAAAGTAAAGTCCGATCAAAGATAATCTGAGTGTCACCAACGAGGTAGTCCAGGACAGCTCTCTGGTTGTGGTAGGATGGTTCAGGACAGCTCTCTGGTTGTGGTAGGATGGTCCAGGACAGCTCTCTGGTTGTAGTAGGATGGTCCAGGACAGCTCTCTGGTTGTGGTGGGATGGTCCAGACAGCTCTCTGGTTGTGGTGGGATGGTCCAGGACAGGTCTCTGGTTGTGGTAGGATGGTCCAGGACAGCTCTCTGGTTGTGGTAGGATGGTTCAGGACAGCTCTCTGTTGTGGTAGGATGATTCAGTTGCCCAATAACAGCTGGGAAGAAACTGTCCCTGAGTCTGGAGGTGTGTTTTCACACTTCTGTACCTTTTGCCTGATGGGAGAGGGGAGAAGAGGGAGTGGCCAGGGTGCGACTCGTCCTTGATTGTGCTGCTGGCCTTGCCGAGGCAGCGTGAGGTATAGATGGAGTCATTGGAAGGAAGGTTGGTTTGGGCTGGGCTGTGTCCACAATTTGCTGTAATTGCAGTCTTGGATGTTCCCAAACCAAGCTGTGATGCATACTGATAAAATGGTTTCTCTGGCACATCTGCAGGGGCTGGTGAAAGGTGTTGGGGACATGCCAATCTTCCTAATGCTTTGTAGGTAGAGGCATGGGTGTGCTTTCTTGCCTGTTGCTTCAGTATGGGTGGTCCAGGAGACGTTGTTGGTGATATTGACTCCTGGGAATTTGAAGTTTTCAAACCATCTCTACTTCGGCACTGCCAATGCACACTGGGGTGTGTGTACCAAGTCGATCACTATCTCCTTTGTCTCAACATCAGGACACCAGGTTCTCAATGTCCTTCCTGTACTCTCGCCTCATCATTATGTGATATCTGACCCACTATGGTGGTGTCGTCTGCGAATTTGAAATTGAATTAGACTTGTACATAGAGTAATTGAGTGATACAGTATTGAAACAGGCCCAAATTGCCCACACCGGCCAACAATGTCCCAGCTACACTAGTCCCACCTGCCTGCGCTTGGTCCATATCCCTCCAAACCTGTCCTATCCATGTACCTGTCCAACTGTTTCTTCAATATTGGGATAGTCCCAGCCTCAACTACCTCCACTGGCAGCTTGTTCCATACACCCACCGCCCTTTGTATGAAAAAGTTCCCATTCAGATTCCTATTAAATCTTTTCTCCAACACTTAAACATGTGTCCTCTAGTCCTCGATTTGCCTACCCTGGGCAAGAGACTGCACCTCTGGGCAAGAGAGGGCAACGAGGCAGGCACGGTCGTAGGTGTACAAGGAGTAAAGAAGGAGGAGTGAACAGAAGGAGTGACACGAGATGGGGAGAAGGAGTGGTGAACCTCACACCCACAAGGGTGTGTCAGGACAACTGGGTGAGATGTGTGTAGGGCGTGCCACAGCGGTAGAGTTGCTGCCTTACAGCGCCAGAGACCCGGGTTCAATCCTGACTACGGGTGATATCTATACGGAGTTTGTACCTTCTCCCCGTGACTGCGTGGGTTTTCTCTTTATGCTCCGGTTTCTCCCACACTCCAAAGATGTGCAGATTTGTAGGTTAATTGGCTTCTGTAAATTGTTCCCAGTGTGTGTAGGATAGTGCTAGTGTGTGGGGTGATCATGGCTCGGCTTGGACTTGGTGGACCCAAGGGCCTATTATACCTCTAAAACAAAGTCTAAAGTGTGGAGAGTATCGACAGTATGACTCACCATCTCTCCCCTCCCCTCCCCCTCCACTCCCCATCCCCTCCCCTCCCCCTCCCCTCCCCCTCCACTCCCCATCCCCTCCACTCCCCCTCCACTCCCCATCCCCTCCCCCTCCACTCCCCATCCCCATCCCCTCCCCCCCTCCCTCCCCCCTCCCTCCCCCTCCACTCCCCCCCTCCCTCCCCCTCCACTCCCCATCCCTTCCCTCCCCCTCCACTCCCATCCCCTCCCCCTCCCCTCCCTCCCCATCCCCTCCCCCTCCCCCCCTCTCCCCATCCCCTCCCCCTCCCTCCCTCTCCCCATCCCCTCCCCCTCCCCCCCACTCCCATCCCTCCCCCTCCCTCCCCATCCCCTCCCCCTCCCTCCTATCCCCTCCCCCTCCCTCCCTCTCCCATCCCCTCCCTCTCCCCATCCCCTCCCCCTCCCTCCCTCTCCCCATCCCCTCCCCCTCCCTCTCCCCATCCCCTCCCCCTCCCTCCCTCTCCCCATCCCCTCCCCCTCCCTCCCTCTCCCCATCCCCTCCACTCTCCCTGTCCCTCTTTCACACAGGATGTTCTCCAGTCTTCATGTTTCTGGTGAACGTGAGTATAATTACCATCATTAACAGACTGGGGGGTGGGTTGGAGAGATGGCGGACAGGTGGAGCTGTGCCCATCGGGACAGATGGGGGAAATGTATGTGGGGGTGGACAGGAGGGATAGAGTCACAGAGACACAGTGTGGAAACATGCCCTTCATAGAGTCACAGAGACACAGTGTGGAAACATGCCCTTCATAGAGTCACAGAGACACAGTGTGGAAACATGCCCTTCATAGAGTCACAGAGACACAGTGTGGAAACATGCCCTTCATAGAGTCACAGAGACACAGTGTGGAAACAGGCCCTTCATAGAGTCACAGAGACACAGTGTGGAAACAGGCCCTTCATAGAGTCACAGAGACACAGTGTGGAAACAGGCCCTTCATAGAGTCACAGAGACACAGTGTGGAAACAGGCCCTTCGGCCCAACACTTACCATCATTAACAGACTGGGGGGTGGGTTGGAGAGATGGCGGACAGGTGGAGCTGTCTCTATCGGGACAGATGGGGGAAATGTATGTGGGGGTGGACAGGAGGGATAGAGTCAGTGTGGCCAACATACCCCATCAACACTAGTCCCAGCTGCCTGCGCTTGGTCCGTATCCTCCAAACCTGTCCTATCCATGTACCTGTCCAACTGTTTCTTAAACGATGGGATAGTCCCAGCCTCAACTACCTCCTCTGGCAGCTTGTTCCAGCAACTCCATGTGGACAGACAAGGTGTGTCTTTATGGGGCAGACGAGGGAACGTGCATATGGACAAACGGGGGCAGTGTCCATGGGGGGGGATCTCCATGGGAATTAACGGGGACCTGCATGGGACGGACAGGGGGGGAATCTGCATGGGCACGGACAGGGGGGAATCTGCATGGGACGGACAGTGGGGGAATCTGCATGGGACGGACAGGGCAGAATCTGCATGGGATGGACGGGGGGAATCTGCATGAGCACGTTTAGGGGGAATCTGCATGGGACGGACAGGGGGAATCTGCATGGGCACGGACAGGGGGGCATCTGCATGGGACGGACAGGGGGGCATCTGCATGGGACGGACGGGGGCATCTGCATGGGACGGACAGGGGGGCATCTGCCTGGGCACGGACAGGGGGGCATCTGCATGGGACGGACGGGGGCATCTGCATGGGACGGACAGGGGGGCATCTGCGTGGGACTGACAGGGCAGAATCTGCATGGGCACGGACGGGGAATCTGCATGGGCACGGATAGGGGGGCATCTGCATGGGACGGACGGCAGAATCTGCGTGGGACTGACGGGGAATCTGCATGGGATGGACGGGGGGGGGGGGAATCTGCATGGGATGGACGGGGGGAATCTGCATGGGATGGACGGGGGGGAATCTGCATGGGACGGTCAGGGAAGAATCTGCTTGGGCACGGACAGGGCAGAATCTGCATGGGATGGACAGGGGGGGCACTGTCCTGGGAAATGGAAGGGGTGGGGGGAGTGTAGGGAGTGTAGAATGAGAGAATCTACTGTAATCACGCCCCCGTTCTCTCTCCCCTCGCCTCCCCCTCTCTCACTACCCCTCTCATCTGCCCTCCCTCTCTCTTCACAGAACTCAGTCAGCTGACCGGAATCGCTGCCATCCTTAGATTCCTGTTGCGGAACTCTCGGACCAAGAAGATGAAGATTCAGGATCAGGGAGCGACTAGACTGAGGGGGGGGGGGGGGGAGAGAGAAGCAGCCCCCTCCCCGGGGCAGGGCGAGCCGAGATGTGCGGTGTCCCGGGGATGTCCCCCAGTCAGGACTCTCCCCATCCCCTCCCTCACTCCCGGGATCACACCCGTCCTATGTCTTGCATTAAAACCCAATGCAAACTCAGCCAGACCCCTCCCCGTGTGTTATTCCTCAGTCCCGTCGTGAACAGGCCTTGACATTGTGGAATGCCAAGGATTTGCCAGGTACTTGTCGATGTTTCTGGCCCTATCCCTGGGGAACAGTCATAGTCACACAACACAGAAACTGGCGCTTTGGCACACCGCCCATACCTACCAACATGCCCTAGCTGCACAAGTCCCACCTGCCTGCATTTGGCCCATATCCCTGTACCTGTCCTCTCCATGTACTTGTTTAACTAATTAAAAGTTGTGATAGAACCTTCCTCAACTACCTCCTCTGGCAGCTTGTTCCATACATCCACCCTCTATGAAAAAGTTGCCCCTCAGGTTCCTATTAAATCTTTCCCCCCTCACCTTAAACCAATGTCCTTTGGTTTTCGATTACCCTCTTCTGGGCAAGACACACTGTGCGTTTACCCGATCCATCCCTCTCATGGCCCGCGCTGACCAACATACCCCACCTACACTAGTACCTGCCTCAACTGCCCCTCCCGGCAGCTGCTTCCAAACACCCACCATACTCTGCGCGGAGGAAGTTGCCCATCAGGTTCTTGTGAAATCTTTCCCCCCTGTTGGAAAGGGTGAGGAGAAGCTTTAGGAGGATGGTGCCAGGATTTGAGGGCCTGAGCTACCAGGAGAGGTTGCTAGTGGTTTGGGCTGCACAGTGGCGCAGCAGCAGGGTTGCTGCCTTACTGTGCCAGAGTCCCAGGTTCGATCCTCACCTTGGGTGCTGTCTGTCTGGGTGGAGTTTACAAATTCTCCCTGTGACTGCTTGCATTTCCTCCGGGTGCTCCGGTTTCCTCCCACATTCCAGAGATGTGCAGGTTTATAGATTAATTGGCCCTCTGCAAATTGCTCTAGTGTGTAGAGTGGGGATGAGAAAGTGGAATAACATAGAACTAGGGTGAAGAGTAAATAACATAGAACTAGATCGATGGTCGGCAAGGACTCGGTGGACCAAAGGGCCTGTTTTCCCATTGCAATCTATGAAGAAGGGTCCCGATCTGAAATGTCGCCTCTCCATATTCACCAGAGATGCTGCCTGACCCGCTGTGTTACTCCAGCACTCTGTGAAACGTCACCTATGGAAGGGGGAGGAGGAGGGGGGTTGGAGGGAGGGTGAGGGGAGGGGGGAAGGGCGAGGGGAGGAGGAGGGAGGGGGGAGAGGGGAGTGCAGGAGGAGAGGGTGCAGCACCAATACAGAGAGGTTTGGCCCCAACGGGTCCACCTGGTCTAGTATTACACACTCACATGCACATATGTACAAATAAAAACCAGACAACAATCAACAATAATAGTGCAACCAGGGCCTACAAAGCCTAACAACTTGGAAAAAGCCAAGCAAGGCCTAGAAATATACCAAGAATGTTTTGCCATGCTAACTGGCGCCTACAAAGCCTAACTACTCAGAAAACAATCAAGAATCCTAACTTCCAGGAAAACCAGTTGCTGTGCCAACAAAGGCCTACAAAGCCTAAGGAACCGCTAAGCAAGGCGCTGAAGTAACATGTCTGAACAGAGTGTGGGTCTACTTATGTAACACTAATGTGTGGTCCTCCCTGTTACTGAATAACTGAATAACAGCCTGAGCTGGTGGGAGAGGTTGGGCAAGCAGCACAGAAGGCTGAGGGATGATCTTACAGAAGGTGCTGAAGTGTTGTGTTTAACTCTGCTGTGCTCACTGCTGATGCCAGCTTCCTCTTCCCCAGCCAACAATGGGCCATCATGGGCTCCACCTTTCCCTGGTCATCTGTTGCCGGCCTTGATTTGTTCGGGCCTTTTCCTACCTCCAGTTCCCTTCCCTCTACTTTCAGTCTGAAGAATCACCTTGACCCGAAATGTCACCCACCATTTTTCACCAGAGATGCTGCCTGACCCGCAGAGTTACTCCAACACTTTGTGTCTACCTTCGCTGATGTCAGGTGTCAGACTACAGATTTGCCAAGGCAATAACCAGTTGGTGAGATATCAGTTCTAGAGGAAAGTAAGACTGTTCTCCTCGGAGTGGAAAACTGGAGTTATTGGTAGATATGTCGGATCTCTCTCAAAGCCCCTATATCTGGACAAGTTCATAAGTTCATGTCATTGGAGCAGAGTTAGGTCATTTGGGCCATCTGAATTGACTGTATTAGCAGGTGTGAATATTCATTGATTGAAAGATAAAGCATGGAAACAGGCCCTTCTGCCCAAGGAGTGCAGGCTGACCAACGTTCACCCATGCACACTAGTTCTATGTTTTCCCACGTTCTCATCCACTCCTGACACACATGGGGCAATTTACAGAGGCCAATTAACCTACAAACCTGTGCAGCTTTGGTCAGGGGTTATGGGGAGAATGGGGTTAGGAGGGAGAGCTAGATCAGCTATGATTGAATGGCCTAATTCTGCTCCTATCACTTATGAACGGATGACCTTTGGGATGTGGGAGGAAACCTGAACACCTGGAGGGAACCCACGCGGTCACAGGGAGATCTTACAAACTCCACACAGACAGCGCCTGAGGTCAGGATCAAACCCGTGTCTCCGGCGCTATGAGGCAGCAGCACTACCAACAATGTAAACAATGAGTTTGTTGGTTCCACCCTAATCATGGCGGTAACACAATGCACAGCTCTACCTCGGCGAGGTGCGTTGAAAGATTTCCCCATATACCATTATTCTGAATTAGTGACGGGATATTATACTCAGTGACCACTTTAGCATTGATTCATGAGCTGCTTTTGGCCTCCAACTTATTTTTGCTCCTGGATACAAATTGCAAGCACAGGAAATGGCATTATCTCAACAGCCAAATGTTTAAAGAAAACAAAAGTGCAGAGGCAGGCTAGGCAAGATGGACCGGCCGCATATAAAACGACAGTTTAGGGTGGCACGGTAGCGCTGCGGTAGAGTTGCCATCTTACAGCATCGGAGACCCGGGTTGTATCATGACCACGGATGCTGTCTGTATGGAGTTTGCATGTACTCCCTCTGACCACCTGGGTTTTCTCTGAGTGTTCCTGTTTCCTCCCACACTTGAAAGATGTACTGGTTTGTAGGTTAATTGGTTTTGCTAAAAAAACTAAATTGTCCCTTGTGTGCAGGATGATGCTATAGTGTATGGGGTTGTCAGTGCAGAACAGACTCAGTGGGACAAAGGGCCTGTTTCTTCACTGTAACTCTAAAACAAAAGTGAAAGAAGATCCTGCTGTGATTAGTACTGACTTCATATTATACAACCCAGAGTGGTACAGAAGTCAAGAGTTTTTAAATGTCGTATGTACTGACAACAGAACAATTATGTTCTGAGGAAAGACACAAAGTGCCGGAGTAACTCAACGGGAGACGCAGAATCTCTGGAGAACTTGGATAGGTGACATTTTGGGTCCGGACCCTTTTTCAGACTGATAGACCCTTGCTCAAATTAGATTCTTACTTGATGCAACTTAACTGGCCTATAAACACAATGCACTTAGATAATGTATAATAAACAATAATTCAATAAATTAATAACCACATACTAGTGTATGAACACAGACCTGTGCAACCAAAGACAGTCCACAGAAGTTGATAGTTGAGGTTAGCGTTGTGAAGAGACTGATTTTCATTAAGTCGAAACAAAGAACTGCAGATGCTTGTTAACACACAAAAGGGCACAGAGTTTTGGAATAACTCAATGGCTCAGGCATCCCTGAAGAACATGGATAAGTGATGTTTCGAGTCGGGACCCTTATTCCAGATATTTATAAACATTTTTGTCCAAAATCATTCTCTGGAACAATATCATTCTGTGGGTGAAATCTGGCACTCCGCAGTTCTGAGGCTACATCTTACTCAGTGAGATCTTGGTGGAAGAAATGTTTAATTTGTGCCTCTAACAAGGTAATAAAAGCTTTTCTAAGGAGTCTGAGCCTAGAAAGCTGGTGGTTCTTCATCTTGAAATGCTTTATATGAATCCCACTCTGGGGCACTGCACAAACAATGATGCAGGCATTCGTTGCATTAAAGACATGCTAATTGTAAATAATTTCTGGCATTTACAGTGTCTTAATGAGATGGCATTCAGTGGCTGCTATCTTTTTATACCTCACTGCACTTAATGTTGCTCACTTTCAGAGAGTAACGGACACATGAATGCACAAGGCTGAGAAATCTATTATCCAAACTGAAGAAATTGGAACAAATGGATCATGCTGCAGTTTCTAGGCATTGGATCTTGGTAGCTGAAAGAATCCATGATTTCAAATTAGGATTTGAATTTGCTCACCTATTGTATAAATCCTTCCAAACAAATGGTAGTGATTTCTATAGGTTGTTTGCAAAAGTAGGTGGATTGTGAAAGTCGTATTTCTGCGGAGATTTATCGAGACTGTTTGGAGTTTTTTCCATGGGACTTCCTTTGTTATAATTTTAAATTAATTCCCGGTGTGGCTTCCTTTACATTATCGAAAGCAAGCATAGACTTGGCGGCCATTTCATCGAACATTTGCCCTTGGTCCGCCAAGGCCTTGGTCCGCCAATACCAACTTCTCTGTCCTGGGCCTCTTCCATTGCCGAGTAAAACCACACACAAACTGGGGGAACAGCACCTCATATTCTACTTGGGTCGCTCACAACCCAACGGTATGAAGATTCAATTCACCAATTTCAGTAACCCTGCCGCTCCCATCCTCCATCTATCATGTATCACATCCCGATACGCCCCATATCTCCCATTATCTCACCACCCTCTGTCTCCTTCCACTTATATCTCTCCCTCTGGTTTTACAGTTCACTCCTGTTCTCTATTTATCTGACACCCTTTTGTCTTTTCATCTCTTGCCTTTGTCACTATCAGCACCACCCACCTTTATTCACCCATCACTAGCCAGGCTTTGTTCTCCCCACACCTCTCTTCCAGCTTTCTTCCCCCTACTCCATCAGTCTGAAGAAGAGTCTTGACCCCAAGTTGTTGCCTATCATTCCCTCCACAGCTAAAGACACAAAGTGCTGGAGTAACTCAGCGGGTCAGGCAGCATCTGTGGAGAACATGGATAGGTGACGTTTCACAGAGTGCTGGAGTAACTCAGCGGGTCAGGCAGCATTGCTGGAGAACATGGATAGGTGACGTTTCACAGAGTTGCAGTAACTCAGCGGGTCAGGCAGCATCTCTGGAGAACATCTCTGGTGACGTTTCGGGGCGGGACCCTTTAGACCGTGGAGTGTGGAGGCACTGGGGGGGGGGGGGTGTGGGGAAGAAAGCTAGGGGGGCTGGACAAAGCCTCGCGGGTAATAGGCTGATACTGGTGAGGAGGATTTTTGATTGGCAGATGGTTGGACAAATGGCAGAGGTGAAATGACAGAAGGTGTAAGACAAAAGGAATGAAGAGTTGTGAATTGTGAAGCCAGAGGAAGGAATGTAGGTGGAAAGGGGAGGGGGAGAGGAGAGTTTGGTACTTGTCCAGGTTGGGCGCAGAGGAGGAGGGGGGGGAGGCGGAGGGGAGAATAAGGGGATGTGAGGGGAAGAGTTGCTCCAGAGATGCTGCCTGACCCGTTGAGTTCCTCCAGCACATCGTGTCCTTTAAATTAATTCTGACCTCATTCTAAAATCTACAAATACCTTTTTCTGCGAAGTTTTGTTGACTTAAAAATGGTCTTACCTCACTGTCCTTTAACTTTGCAAGGTTTTATTTGTCAAAAGTAATGTCATTGCAGCTCTCTCCTCACCATTTGTGTACAAAATGATGAGGAATAGATAATAGACACACAGACTCTCTTGCCCAGAGTAGGGGAGTCGAGAGCCGGAGGACATGGGTTTAAGGTGAAGGGTAAAAGATTTAATAGGAACCTGAGGGTTAACTTTCTCACATAAAGGGTAGTAGGAGCATGGAACGAGCTGCAGAGGAGGGAGTTGAGGCAGAGGGGACTATCACAATGTTTAAGAAACATTTAGATGGGTACATGGGTAGCACAGGTTTGGAGGGATATGGACCAAACGCAGGTAGGTGGAATTAGTGTAGATGGGACAAGTTGGTCGGCGTGGACAATGTGGGACGAAGGTCCTGTTTCCACGCTGTATCACTCTGACAGTTGCTAACAATTCCCCCAAGCAAATGATATTGTTAATTTACCTTATTATCTGTTGAAAAGGCTAATCCCTTGAATAAACAAACTGGATGTCACTGAGATTTAGTTTTACTCCAGCATTTTGTATCTATCTTCGGTTTAAACCAGTATCTGCGGTTCCTTCCTGCACATTTAGGTTAGTTTAGTTAGCTTAGTTAGCTTAGTTTAGAGAGACAGCGCAGAAACAGGCCCTTCAGCCCTTTGATTCCGCACCGACCAGCAAACCCCGCACACTAATACTATGCTACACACACAATTTTTACATTTACATGTATACTAACCCAATTAACTGCAAACCTGCACGTCTTTAGAGTGTAGGAGGAAACCTGCGTGGTCACAGGGAGAAGGGGTACAATCTCTGTACAAACAGCACCCGTACTCAGGATCAAACCCGGGTCTCTGGTGCTGTGGGCTCTGGAAGGCAGCAACTCTACTGCTGTGCCACCTTGCCACTATTTCACACTTGCTGTGATGTTACCTACATACAAATATTTGGTCTTAAACTTACATAGAAACATAGAAAATAGGTGCAGTAGGAGGCCATTTGGTTCTTCGAGCCAGCACCGCCATTCATTGCTGATCATCCAGTGTAAGGGGTTTCTGCGCCGAGCTTTCGCCCGACCTAAGGTCCCCGTGCCTTGCTCTGATCCCTTGACCAGGCCGTGCACACTGGTTCCCCGTGAGTGGTTCGACCCACTCACCCCTTACGGTTCTAGACACTGGGCTTAGATGCAGGAGCTCTTATAGTGCAGAAAAATTCAACCAGACCAGATTTGAAAACCAGGGTTTAAATGAAAAGACTTTTATTCAGCGCTTGGGACTATTGTCCATGAATACTTATACAGTTCTATAATACATGTCTATAAAACACATACCGAATCACATGAATACTTATAACTATGAATCATAAAACACACGCACAGTTCTACAAGACATATACACGACTGTAAGATGGGGAACGTACGACGCATCGCAACATTGACCAACACATATTTTAATACACACCCAATGTTTATTCACAACCACCCTCCCCTCTCTACTAAACTATGTCCAGGATATGTAGGATTTGGAGTACATGCTCACCATGGGGCTATAACTGGGGTTACTGGCTGTTCGTTTTGCAGTATTTCTTCTCGAGTTGCGTGCCTGTTCCTCTCTCTTGCATCCGTTCTCCTTGCCTGTCGTTTCTTCCTCCTGCATTCGTTTGACTTCCTTCTGACTTGCCTGCTTGCGTTCCCTGCAGGTTTCCTTGCCTGCTTGCGTTCCCTGCAGGTTTTCTTCTCGAGTTGACTTACCGTCTTAACTTTTTCACCCAAAAGTAGTGGCCAGTTATACTGTTTCTGACCCGTCCTATCTCCCGCCAGATCTTGGAATCTCTTTGTTCAAAAAGATATGTATGAGGTTTTCTTCTGATCTGCGCTTATGTTCGGGGATACCGGGGATGGCCAGACGGTGTTAATTGGGATTTCATTGTGAGGTGATGGGTGTTAACTGGTTTCCCATCACCTACCAGGTAGTTTTCTATGGGCTATTGTGCCCCCTCACTGAGATGAACTGTTTAAGTCGGCTTGGGGCATTGTGAGTATGCTGATGTCAGCGCCCCAGTGTCTGGACTCCGACCTGGTTTCGTAGGTTTCTGCATGGCCAATACCCATCCTTTGTTCTGGCCATGGCTTTGCAGAAAACCTAGAGACTGGGATGTAAGGTTTTTACCTTTTGTGGCTGGTCACGAGGTCCTGCGGCCATTTTAGGACCCACGGATTGTGACATCCTTTGTTAATCTGACCGCAGCCTTTCTCCGCTATCAGCCCCAGTCTCTCGTTTAAAATGTCCAAACTGCAGCTCTTTGGTATTGTGTTGCTTTCCAAATGAGGGAAAACTTCTCAAATCTTACACCAGCTGTGCCTGCCTTCTCCCAATATCCCTTGATTCCACTAGCCCCTAGAGCTCTATCTAACTCTTTTTAAAACTTAGAGAGCAATTGTTTTGGGAAGTGATAAATGCCAGAAAGAGTCACAAATAATGTCAGATAATTGTTGCTCCTACTATGATAATCCAAACAAGACTGTGGTTTCTATTTATAAAACAGTGCAAAACATGAAGGGCTCACTATTAATTTAAAATTCAGCAACTTCGAGGCGTTGATAAGGGTAAAATAATATAACAAGGTCAGAAAGAAGGGTCGCAACCCAAAACGTCACCCATTCCTTCTCTCCAGAGATGCTGCCTGTCCTGCTGAGTTACTCCAGCATTTTGTGTCATTCGGTGTAAACCAGCATCTGCAGTTCCTTCCTGTACAAAAAATCCTTATAATGATTTTGTAAATTTAGCTTTCCTACTTGCTCTACATTTAACTCCACCTCTTCTCTCTTTAACGGCCATCCTCTAGCCTGTCTGAAGAACGGTTCTGACCTGAAACATCACCTATCCATGTTCTCCAGAGATGCTGCCTGACCCGCTGAGTTACTCCAGCACTCTGTGAAACGTCACCTATCCATGTTCTCCACAGATGCTGCCTGACCCGCTGAGTTACTCCAGCACTCTGTGAAACGTCACCTATCCATGTTCTCCACAGATGCTGCCTGACCCGCTGAGTTACTCCAGCACTCTGCGTCTTTCCATCTATCACTTGTCCTGCCCAGGTCTCTCTGATCCAGCTTTCTCCCTCCTACTGAAGAAGGGTCTTGTGT
Source organism: Rhinoraja longicauda (assembly GCF_053455715.1). Lineage (NCBI taxonomy): Eukaryota > Metazoa > Chordata > Chondrichthyes > Rajiformes > Arhynchobatidae > Rhinoraja > Rhinoraja longicauda. The sequence continues at coordinate 60,823,579 of NC_135963.1, read as the reverse complement.
CTGGGTCTATCGGGCTCAGGTAGGTAGAGAAGTGTAGAAGGCATACTTTGGCCGAGGCATTGAGTATGAGTCATGAAGTTTTGTCACTCAATTACCCCAGCACTTTGTGTCTTTATTTGTAAACCAGCATCTGCAGTTCCTTGTATCAGCATTGTGGTAAACCTCCTCTGCACCCTCTCCAAAGACTCCACATCCTTCCTGTAATGGGGTGACCAGAACTGCACGCATGATTAAGGTAGCACGGTGACACAACAGTAGAGTCACAGTCACAGAGACCTGGGTTCCATCCTGACCTTGAGTGCTGTCTGTACGGATCTTATACACTCTCTTTGTGACTGTGTGGGTCTTTCCTCCCACATTCCAAAGATGCACAGGTTTGTAGGTTAATTGGCTTCTTTAAATTGTCGGATAGAAAGTGTAGGATAGAACTAGTGTATGGGTGCTGGCTGTTTGTTGTGGGCCGAAGGTCCTCTTTCTGCGCTGCATCTCTAAGCTAAACTAAACTCAGCTCTACAAAACTTGAAACAATGCGTGCAGTTCTGGTCACCCTTTTACAGGAAGGGTGTGGAGGCTTTGGAGAGGGTGCAGAGGAGGTTTGCCAGAATGATGTTACAAGGAACTGCAGATGCTGATTTACAAAAAAAGACACAAAGTATTAGGGTAACTCAGCGGGTCAGATAACTTCTCTGGAGAACATGCAAAGATGATGTCAGCGAGTCAGGCAGCATCTGTGGAGAACATGGATAGGTGACGTTTCACAGAGTGCTGGAGTAACTCAGCGGTTCAGGCAGCATCTGTGGAGAACATGGATAGGTGACATTTCGAGACAGGACTGAAGAAGGGTCCTGACCTGAAATGTCACGTATCGATATTGTCAGTGATGTTGCCTGACCCATTGAGTTACCCCAGCACTGTGACTATTTTTTAATCAGAATGAGGGTATTAGCTACAGGCAGAGGTCGGACAAATCAAGATTGTTTTCTCTGGATAGTTGGAGTTTGAGGGGAGACCCAATAGAATTTTTTTAATTATGGGAAGCATAGAGAGGTTAGAAAGGTCAGAATCTTTATCCGAAGTACAAATGTCAAAGACTAGACTAGTTAAATTTTGTTTTTTGTTATTTTAATCATATGTTTAATTTTTAACATATGTTGGTAGAGTCCTAGGTTCGATCCAGACCTCGGGTGCTGTCTGTGCAGAGTTTGCACATTCTCCCTGTGATTGCATGATTTCTCTGGGTCTTCCAGTTCATCCTACATCCCAAAGACGTGCGGGTTTCTAGGTTAGTTGGTCTCTGTAAATATCCCCTGTAAGGGCAGCATGATAATGTGGGGCAACACAGAACTACTGTGAATGGATCGATGATCGGAGTGCACTCGGTTTGCCAAAGGCTCCGTTTGCCTTTCAATGCTGTATCTCCAAAGTCAACTAAAATCAAAACAGAAGAGGGGCTGTATAGATAAAGACAGGTTATTGATTAGTATGGGTGTCAAAGCTTGTGGGGTGAAGGCAGGAGAATGCGGTTGAGTGGGAAAGAAAGATCAGCCATGGTGGAGGAGACTCGATGAGCAGAATGGCCTCATTCTGGTCCTACAGTTTATAAATTTATGGGAAAAATTTGTTGAGAAATGTAATTTGATTTTTAATTGATATACGTCACGGCACATTTTTGTCTGCAAAATGAACACTGTTGTGAAGTACCACAGTAACACAAGCAAATGGCTCTCGATCACTAAAATCATGAGATTCATTCCCCATGCAGGTAGGAAGTAGCCCATGGATTGGAGCGCCTGCTTTTTGTGGGACTAGTAAGGTCATAGGTTTATCAATGATAGTAGCAGAATTAGGCCATTCGGCCCATCAATCCTACTCTGCTATTCAATCATGGCTGATCTTAGAGTTAGATATAGCTCTTAGGCCTAATGAAATCAATGGATATGGGGAGAAAGCAGGAATGGGGTACTGATTTTGGATGATCAGCCATGATCGTATTGAATGGCTCGAAGGGCCGAATGGCCTACCCCTACACCTATTGTCTATGTTTCTATCCATGTTTCTATCTTTTTCTCCTTCCTAACCCCATTCTCCTGCTACCCATAACCCCTGACACCCATAACCCCTGACACCCATAACCCCTGACACCCATAACCCCTGACACCCATAACCCCTGACACCCATAACCCCTGCTACCCATAACCCCTGACACCCATAATAATTAAGAATCTGTGCATCTCTGCCTTAAACATTTCCATTGACTTGGCCTCCACAGCCGTCTGTGGCAAAGAATTCCACAGATTCACCTCCCTCTGACTAAAGAAATACCTCCTCATCTCCTTCCAAAAGGAATGTCCTTGAATTCTGAGGCTGTGACCTCTGGTCCTGGTCTCTCTCTCTAGTGGAAACATCCTCTCCACATCTACTCTAGCCAGGCCTTTCACTATTTGGTATGTTTTAATGAGGTCCCCCCTCATCCTTCTATGCTCTAGCGAGTACAGGCCCAGTGCCGTCAAATGCTGTTGAAGCAGGGATTGCAGTGAGCAGTGGACACATAGCGCCTCCCAGTGGCTCCTCCCGTGATATCTCCCCAGCTGTTGATTGAATGGGCTGTGGGCAAGGAGGGACCCCAGCAATAACCAGCCGCCACTTCAAAGCAACCTCTCCTTGTGCAAGTGTTCAATTCCTCTGATGCATGTTTTAAACAATATCATTCTCGGCATCCACCTTCAGAACACTTGTGAAATCATTCTGCACTGTGAAGATCAGTCAGTCATAAGCCTTTGACTGGACCTCAGTACATGTGACAATATTTAATGAAACTAATAAACAATCGACAATAGACTATAGACAATAGGTGCAGGAGGAGGCCATTCAGCCCTTTGAGCCAGCACCGCCCGCCATTCACTGTGATCATGGCTGATCATCTGCTATCAGTTCCCCGTTGTGGCCTTCTCCCCATATCCTTTGACTCCGCTATCTTTGAACTCTATCTAACTCTCTCTTGAACTCTTAATAAACTAATTTACTAGGAACTTCTAAATTATTAAACTAAACTAATAAAATACTGATGGTAAACACAAAATGCTGGAGTAACTCAGCGGATCAGACAGCATCTTGGGAGAGAAGGAATGGGTGACGTTTGGGGTCGAGACCCTTATTCAGACTGATGTCAGGGGAGGGGGCGGGACAAAGATAGGATGTAGTTGGAGACAGGAAGACAGTGGGAGAAATGGGAAGGGGGAGGGGAAAGAGCGGGACAGAGGAACTAGCTGAAATGAGAGGTCGATGTTCATACCACTGGGGTGTAAACCCAAGCAAAATATGAGGTGCTGTTCCTCCAATTTCCGGTGGGCCTCACCATGATAATGGAGGAGGCCCATGACAGAAACGTCAGATTGGGAATGGGAGGGGGAGTTGAAGTGCTCAGCCACCGGGAGATCAGGTTGGATACAACGTACTGACCCAAGGTGTTGAGCGAAGCGATCGCCGAGCCTGCGTTTGGTCTCGCCGATGTAGAGAAGTTGACATCTAGAGCAGCGGATGCAATAGATGAGGTTGGAGGAGGTGCAGGTGAACCTCTGTCTCACCTGGAAAGACTGCTAGGGTCCTTGGATGGAGTTGAGGGGGGAGGTAAAGGGACAGGTGTTGCATCTCGTGCGGTTGCAGGGGAAAGTGCCCGGGGATGGGGTGGTTTGGGTAGGAAGGGACGAGTGGACCAGGGTGTTGCGGAGGGAACGGTCCCTGCGGAACGCAGAAAGGGGAGGGGATGGGAAGATGTGGCCAGTAGTGGGGTCCCGTTGTAGGTGACGGAAATGTTGGCAGATGATTTGTTGCATACGCTGGCTGGTGGGGTGGAAGGTGAGAACGAGGGGGATTCTGTCCTTGTTGCGAGTGGGGGGAGGGGGAGCAAGAGCGGAGCTGCGGGATGTAGAAGAGACCGTAGTGAGAGCCTCATCTATAATGGGAGAGGGGAAGCCCCGTTTCCTGAAGAATGAGGACATCTCTGATGCCCTAGTCCGAAACACCTCATCCCGGGCGCAGATGCGGCGTAGACGGAGGAATTGGGAGTAGGGGATAGACTTTTTGCAGGAGACCGGGTGGGAAGAAGTGTAGTCCAGATAGCTGTGCGAGTCAGTGGGTTTATAGTAAATGTCCGTCACTAGTCTGTCTCCTGTGATGGAGATGGTGAGGTCCAGAAACGGGAGGGAGATGTCGGAGATAGTCCAGGTATATTTAAGGGCAGGATGGAAATTGGAAGTGAAGTGTATGAAGTCAGTGAGTTCTGCATGGGTGCAAGAGGTAGCACCAATGCAGTCGTCGATGTAGCGGAGGTAGAGTTCGGGGATGGGGCCGGTGTACGCCCGGAACAGGGATTGTTCGACGTACCCGACAAAGAGGCAGGTGTAGCTAGGGCCCATGCGAGTGCCCATAGCTACGCCTCTGGTTTGGAGGAAGTGGGAGGAGTCAAAGGATAAGTTGTTGAGGGTAAGAACCAGCTCTGCTAGGCGGAGGAGAGTGTTGGTAGATGGGGATTGGCTGGTTCTACGGTCGAGGAAGAAACGGAGGGCTTCAAGACCATCCTTGTGGGGGATGGAAGTGTAGAGTGACTGGATATCCATGGTGAAGATGAGGGAGTGGGGGCCTGGGAACTGGAAGTTATCGAGGAGATGGAGAGCGTGTGAGGTGTCTTGGACGTAAGTAGGGAGGGATTGTTCCATGGGGGGGTAGGATGGAGTCGAGAAATACTGATAATAACCAATAACTAAACAAATAAATTAGTTATCTAGACTAATAATATACTAATAATAACCAATAATAAAATATGTTGGGGCAGCACGGTGATGCAGTGGTAAAGTTGCCACCTCATTGCACCAGTGACTGGGTTTGATCCTGACTACAGGTGCTGTCTGTCTGGAGTTGTGCATTCTCCCAGTGAGCCATTGGTTTTCTTCGGTAGTTTCAGTTTCAGTTTCCTTCCACACTCCAAAGGTGTACAGGTTTGAAAGCTTATTGTCCCTAGTGTATAGGATAGTGCTAATGTACTGATGCAGACATGGTCAGAGCAGACTCGCTGGGCCGAAGGGCCTGTTTCCACACTGTATTTCTAAACTAAACTAAGAAGTCAGCATCAGGATACCTAGAAAATCTCGGAGAAATTGAAGTGTTTAATACTTACTGACATGGGTTGGACAAACTGTTTGTTGCCATGAAACAAATCAGGTTGAGGATTGGACTGTTTTCATCATGTTCCCTCAAAATATTAGCTAACCTACACACCTGTACGTCTTTGGAGTGTGGGAGGAAACCGAAGATCTCGGAAAAACCCCACGTGGTCACGGGAATAACGTACAAGCTCTGTACAGACAGCGCCCGTAGTCGGGATGGAACCCAGGTCTCTGGCGCTGTAAGGCAGCAACTCTACCACTGCGCCATCTTTAGTTTATTGTCAAGTGTATTGAGAAACAGTGAAAAGCTTTTTTGTTGCATGCTAAAGTTGCCCCTCGAGTTCCTGTTAAATCTTTCCCCTCTCACCTTAAACCTATGTCTTCCAGTTCTTGATTTCCTACCCTGTGTAAAAGACTACATATCTATTCCCCTCATGATTTTAGACACCTCTGTAAGATCAGCCTTCAGACTCCTGCACTCGAGGGAATAAAGTCAAAAGTACATGTGTGTATGTACATATCAGCCAAAACATTATGACCACCTGCCTAATATACTGTTGGTCCTCCGTGTGCCGCCAAAACAGCGCCGACCCACCGAGGCATGGACTCTACAAGACCCCTGAAGGTGTCCTGTGGTGTCTGGCATCTGTAAGTTGTGAGGTGGAGCCGCCGTGGATTGAACTTGTCGATCCAGCACATCCCATCGGATTGAGATCTGGAGAATTTGGAGGCCAGGGCAACACCGTGAACACTTCATCAAGTTCCTCAAACCATTCGGGGCGGGGTGGGGCGTGGCTGTGTTCTGCAGCTGCGGCTCACCGGCAGTCTCTCTGTCTTTTTTTTTGTTTTTTGTCTATTGTCATCGTTTAATGTACGTTTTGTTTTATTTTTAACTCTGTGTATGTGGGGGGGTGGTGGGGGGGTTGGGGGAAACCTTTTTTCAAATCTCCTCCTCAACGGAGATGCGACCTTTACCGTGTCGTATCTCCGTTCGCGCTACGGCCTAACACCGTGGAGTCGGCGGCCTCCAGCTGGGATCGACCTTGAAGACTCCGGTCGCAGTGCCTGGACTTACCATCTCGGAGGCTTCGGCCGTGGGCCCTGCAGACCGCAACATCGGGAGCTCGCAGGTCCCTGGCTGGCGATCGGCTTTCAGGAACTCCAGCCGTAGCAGCTTCGACCGCCCCGGAGCGCGAGGTTTGATCGACCCGCTCGCAGGCCCTTCATCGCCCTGCGTGGCTCGGCCGCAGCACTTTCCATCGCCCGGTGGGGGCTCAGGACTTTCATCATCCTGCTCGGCTCGGCCCTGGGACTTTCCATCGCCCGGTGGGGGCTCAGGACTTTCATCGGCCTGCTCGGCTCGGCCCTGGGACTTTCCATCGCCCGGTGGGGGCTTCAAAAAGTTGGGAGCCTCGATCACCTCGTGGCACCACGGGAGAAGAATGAGGAGGAGATAAGACTTTGCCTTCCATCACAGTGAGGGTGTGCCTAGAGCAATCACTGTGATGGCTGTTTGTGTAAAAATTGTATCTGTGTGTCCTGTGCTTTTTGTTGTCTACTGCCGGACCCTGACGTGAGAGGACGCTGGCGTTGTTTATTCGCCGCTTTTCCGTTAGGATAGTTTGTCTGTTCGTTTTTATGTTGATTGTTTTTGTAAAGCGCTTTGAGCACCCGATAAGGCGCTATATAAAATAAATGAATTATTATTATTATTATTATTCCCGAACAACGTGTGCAGTGTGGCAGTGCGCATTATCTTGCTGAAAGAGGCCACTGCCATCAGGGAATACCATTGCCATGAGGGTGTGTACCTGGTCTGCAACGATGTTTAGGAAAGTGACACATATCAAATTGGCGTCCACATGAATGGCCGGACCCAGGGTTTCCCAGCAGAACAATAGACAATAGACAATAGGTGCAGGAGGAGGCCATTCGGCCCTTCGAGCCAGCACCGCCATTCAATGTGATCATGGCTGATCATTCTCAATCAGTACCCCGTTCCTGCCTTCTCCCCATACCCCCTGACTCCGCTATCCTTAAGAGTATCTAGCTCTCTCTTGAATGCATTCAGAGAATTGGCCTCCATTGCCTTCTGAGGCAGAGAATTCCACAGATTCACAACTCTCTGACTGAAAAAGTTTTTCCTCATCTCCGTTCTAAATGGCCTACCCCTTATTCTTAAACTGTGGCCAGAGCATCCCTCTTCCCACAGTTGGTTTATCCAGGCGGGATAGCCTTTGTTGCCCTCGCGCATCGATGAGCCTTGGGCGCCCAGCACCCTGTCGCCGGTTTGTGGTTTGTCCACTGTTGGTAGGTACTCACCACTGCTCACAAGCCTCGCCCAGTCGTCTGGCCTTAACAATTTGGCCCTTGTCAAAGTCGCTCAGGTCTTTACTCCTGCCCATTTCTCCTGCAACCAACACATCAACTTCAAGAACTGACAGTTCACTTGCTGCCTAATATATCCCCCCTTTGACAGGTGCCATTGTAACAAGATAATCAATGTTATTCACTTCGCCTCTCAGTGGTCATAATGTTTCGGCTGATCGGTGTATATACCGCATCTTTGAGTATGCGTGTGTATATGTACATACACACGTACCTAGTCTGCCCAAACTCTCCCTATAGATCAGGCCTTCAGGTCCTGGTACATCCTCAGCTTCCAACAGCAGCTCGACAGTGCCACCTTGTGTGTGAATGTTGCAGAGCAAGTGATAACATAACATAACATAACATTATGGCGAGTCCGGAAACTTGTTCTTTGTTGAAGAAGTTTATTGCGACAGCAATATTCGATTGCAAATTTCTTTAACAAGATAACGGACAACAATTAAAACTCACTGTCTTCTTCGAAGACGTCTCCCAACTACTCTTTTCGGGCGCCAAAAGCGCACATGACAACGCTGTTCAATCAGCGATGTCGCTCTCTGGACCAATCCCTACGGTCGCGCCCACACGTGACCTTGCTGGCCAATCTGAGGGTTCGACAACTAGGACCACTCTCTATGGTCGCTACATGACCCCCCCCAGAACCCGAGGTACGGAACCTAGCAGGGAGCCGGATTTCGCGACCAGAACGAGTAAGGAGAGGGGCAGCCTGAACCACAGGAGCAGGGGATTCCGGACTTGGTGGAACTGCCGGAGCGGGGGGTCCTGGACTGATCGGAACTGCCGGAGGCCGGCCTCTCCTAGGTGGTTGGCCGACCAGGACTGGGCGGTCCGGATCCAAGTGTGCAGGTTTAAGCCTGAACACCGAGACGAGCTCACTCCTGCCGCCCACGTCTAAGGTGAAGGTGACCGTCCCTTTACGCAAAACCCGGAACGGCCCTTCATAGACCCTCTGCAACGGGGCACGATGGGCATCCTTGCGCAAAAACACAAACTCACAGTCCTTCAGGGCGGGCGGTTCATGGACCATGGGACACCCATGACGTGAAGTCGGAACTGGGGCCAGGGAACCCACCCGTGCCCGGAGCGATGCTAAGACTGATGGGACTGGAGGCAGCTGGCCGGAGGGGTCCGGAAGCAAATCCCCGGGTACTATAAGTGGCGAGCCATATACTAGCTCTGCGGACGAAGCACCGAGATCCTGCTTAGGAGCAGTCCGGATGCCCAGAAGGACCCAGGGGAGTTGGTCTACCCAGTCCGGGCCTTCTAGCCTCGCACTGAGGGCCGCCTTGAGTTGACGGTGGAACCTCTCTACAAGCCCATTTGCCTGGGGGTGGTATGCTCTAGTGTGTTGTAACTGGGAACCGTACAGCTCGAATAGCGTGGTCCAGAGGGACGAAGTGAACTGCGGCCCCCTGTCGGTGGTAATAACCACCGGAACCCCGAAACGTGCTACCCAATGGAGGGCCAAAGTCCTGGCACAAGAGGCTGCAGAGGTATCGGACAATGGGAAAGCCTCTGGCCACCGGGTGAACCGATCCACCACCGTGAGGAGATGGGTGTAGCCCCGGGAGGAAGGCAAGGGCCCGACTAAATCCACGTGAATGTGGAAAAAACGGACCGCTGGGACCTCAAACTCCTGTACGGGGGGCTGGACATGGCGCTGGACTTTAGCGGTCTGGCAGGGAATGCAGGAACGGGCCCAACCCGCTACCTGTTTACGCAGGCCATGCCAGACAAACCGAGCGGCTACTAATGCAGAGGTGGAGCGGATGGACGGGCGCGCCAGCCCGTGAATGGCATCGAAACCCGGCGCTGAAGGGAGGGCGGCACTACCGGCCTGGGACGGGGAAGGGAAACATCACACCAGACTTTTGTGCCTTCCGACCCGCAGGCTACCTGAGCCAACTTCATCCCCGAAGTGGTGGACTGGTATGCCGAGGCGGTATCCGCTAGAAGCTGTGCCTCCGCAAGCTCCTGGGGATCCACCTCGCAGTCCACCGCCGAAACGGGGGAACAAGCAGGCCTAGACAGGGCGTCAGCAACGGCATTAAGCTTACCCGCGACATGACGGACATCGGTGGTAAATTCGGAGATGGCAGTCAGGTGCCGCTGCTGGCGGGCCGACCATGGGTCGGACAATTTGGAAAAAGCAAAAGTTAATGGTTTATGGTCCGTAAAGGCCACAAATGGGCGGCCTTCAAGGAAATACCTGAAATGACGAACAGCTAAATAGAGGGCCAGAAGCTCTCGGTCAAATGCACTATACTTCAGCTCAGCCGAACTCAGTTGCCGGCTGAAAAACGCCAAGGGCTGCCAACGGCCACCGACCTGCTGCTCCAAGACCCCGCCCACCGCCACGTCAGAGGCGTCAACCGTCAGGGCCGTGGGGGCGGAGGGGCTCGGGTGGACCAACATGGTGGCGTCTGCCAAAGCTGCCTTAGCTGCTGTAAAAGCCGACTCCGCGGCCGGGGACCATATCAACTCTACCGGTTTACCCGCAAGGCACTGGAAGAGCGGGCGCATGACCCGCGCAGCTGCCGGAACGAACCTATGGTAGAAGTTAACCATACCTACGAACTCCTGTAGTCCTTTCACTGTGGTGGGCCTGGGAAATGCCCGGATAGCCTCCATCTTCTCGGGCAAAGGGGTGGCGCTGGCAGGGGTGATTCTGTGCCCTAAAAAATCGAGAGAAGGAAGGCCGAATTGACACTTGGAGGGTTGGATAATGAGCCCGTGGTCTTGGAGCCGCTGGAATACAGTCCGCAAGTGGACCTGGTGTTCCTGCACTGAGGGGCTGGCGACCAGGATGTCATCTAAATAAATAAACACAAAGGGTAAACTCCGACCCACACGGTCCATCAGTCGCTGGAAAGCCTGTGCCGCGTTCTTTAAACCGAAAGGCATGCGCAACCATTCGAACAACCCGAACGGAGTGATCGTGGCAGTTTTTGGTATGTCCTTCGGCCGCACAGGAATCTGGTGGTATCCTCGTACCAAGTCGATCTTGGAGAACACTACCACACCTTCCAGCCCAGACGAGAAGTCCTGCAGGTGCGGTATGGGGTAGCGATCAGCCGTAGTGACAGCATTGAGATGCCGATAATCGCCACATGGTCTCCACCCCCCAGATGCCTTGGAGACCATATGCAACGGCGAGGCCCACGGGCTGTCAGACTGACGGACAATTCCCATTTCCTCCATCTTCCTAAATTCCGCCCGCGCCACCACCAGTTTGTCGGGCGGTAGCCTCCGGGCCCGAGCGAAAACGGGAGGGCCCTCGGTGCGGATGTGGTGGACCACGCCATGCTTGGCCGAAGGGGTGTCAAAACGCTGGATGAGCAGCTCTGGAAACTCCGCCAGGACCTCAGCATACGAGTCAGGGGCCGCGACGACGGCCTGGACAGTAGGGCTGGGCGGGGAGGCGATTGTCGGAGCGACGGGCTCCTCGCTGGCGGAGGGTCGGAGGTCGTTACCGCGGACATCGGGGACTGTCCGCGCCTAGGATCGCTTGTCTGACGTCTGCTATAATGAATGGCCATTCGTACGTGCGGAGGCCTAAAACAAGGGACATCTTCCGCGTACCGAACGTGCGGATGGGGCTGCCATTAACCGCGATGAGGGTGGGACCTGTCTTACCCGATCTGGTCTCAAGGTCGGTCGGCGGCACTATACTGACAATGGCTCCCGTGTCAACCAAAAATTCTGTGTCCGTGAATCGGTCTCGGACGTAGAGGCGTCGGTTCTGGCCAATCGCAACTGCCCCTATGTACGATCGGCCGAGGCATTTCCCGCGAAAGTACAAGGTGAGCGGCAGTTGCGGGATTCTCCACCCCATCGCAGATGATAATAGCACCAGCCGCGCTTGTGCGGATCCTTTTGGCGGGCTTTTGGAGAAATGGCGGGAGACGCGGCGCCATCTTGATGTCGCTGTGGCGTGGTCACTGATGTCGAGACCTTGTTGATCGAACCGCTTCCTTTCGATTTGGATGCCATGAGCGCATCAGCTTTTTCTGCATATGCCTCGGGGTCCTTAAAAGAACAATCCGTGAGCAGAAGTCTGACATCTTCAGGAAGCTTCTCTCGGAATGCCTGCTCGAACATGAGGCAATCCGTATGTTCACCGGCTAGCATCATCATCTCGGCCATGAGAACGGACGGCAGCCGATCTCCGAGATCCGGTAGGTGGAGAAGTTTTTTAGCTCGGTCATGCCTATGGAACCCGAAGGTTCGTAGTAACAGTGCCTTCATGGCCTCGTACTTGTCTTCCGCAGGAGGTTTGACGATGAACCGCATCACGCGTGTGGTCGTCTCCGGCGATAGAGCGCTGACGAGGTAGTAGTATTTCGTCGCATCTGTCGATATGTTTCTTAAATGAAACTGGGCTTCGGTGTGGACAAACCAAGATTGTGGTTGATGTGTCCAAAACGACGGAAGGTGAACGCTGACTGTGCTTAACTCCGGTGTGCCAGGCGCAGCAGTCAACAACGGGGCGTCGTGTTTGTTCATGGTCGGTGATCGCCCAGATCACGTCGGGGTCACCAATATGGCGAGTCCGGAAACTTGTTCTTTGTTGAAGAAGTTTATTGCGACAGCAATATTCGATTACAAAGTTTTCTTACAAGATAACGGACAACCATTAAAACTCACTGTCTTCTTCGAAGACGTCTCCCAACTACTCTTTTCGGGCGCCAAAAGCGCACATGACAACGCTGTCCAATCAGTGATGTCGCTCTCTGGACCAATCCCTACGGTCGCGCCCACACGTGACCTTGCTGGCCAATCTGAGGGTTCGACGACTAGGACCACTCTCTATGGTCGCTACAACATAACAAAACTTTATTGTCACTCGGCACAACACCGAACGAAATTTCAGCAGTCACAGCAAAAAAAGAAAAGAACACAGGACACCCGACCCCAACACAAACATCCATCACAGTGACTCCAAACACCCCCTCACTGTGATGGAGGCAACAAAACTTCCCCTCTCCTCCCCCCGCACCCACGGACAGACAGCTCGACCCCTACCGAGGCAAACGACACGCAAGGGGATGGAAGGCCCCGCGGCCAAGCCGCCCCGGGCACTGAAACGTCCCGCGGCCGCACCGGGCGATGTTAAGTCCAGCGGCCGAGCTGCACCGGGCACCGAAACGTCCCGCAGCCGAGCCGCACCGGGCACTGAAACGTCCCGCGGCTGCACCGGGCACTGAAACGTCCCGCGGCCGAGCCGCGCCGGGCACTGAAACGTCCCGCAGCCGAGCCGCGCCGGGTACTGAAACGTCCCGCGGCCGAGCCGCGCCGGCGATGTTAAGTCCCGCAGCCGAGCCGCACCGGGCACTGAAACGTCCCGCGGCCGATGATGGCAATGATACATTTGGATGGGAACGGTTTGGAGGGATATGGGCCAAATGCAGGCAATTAGATAAGTTGATAGATAAGTTGGGCTGAAGGGCCTGTTTCTGAATATGAGAGTGGGCTGTATGTAGAAAAATGCCATTTCACTATGTAATGTGCATTCTTACTATGCTGTACGAACACGTCTATCTTAGTTTAGTTTAGAAATACAGCACGCAAACAGGCTATTTGGCCCATCGAGTCTACACCGTCCATTCACACTAGTTCTATGTTATCCCACTTTCACGTCCACTCCCTACACTCTAGGGACAATTTACAAAGGCTAATTAACCTACAAACCTTCACGTCTTTGGGATGCGTGAACAACCGGAGCACCCGGAGGAAACCCTTGCGGTCACAGGGAGAATGTGCAAACTCCACACAGACAGCACCCGAAGTCAGGATCAAACCCAGGTAGACACAAAAAGCTGGAGTAACTTAGCGGAACAGATCCTTCTGGTCTCTGGTGCTGTGAGGCAGCAACTCTACCGCTGCGCACCATGTTGGAAAATCGGTAGTGAACCTTGTAGTTCCTGTTGCCGTCTCCATACCAGCCAGCATCCTCACGCCTTCTAGCCAAAGCTTTCCAATTAGTGTCGTGAGACATGGAACCACCACCCATTGAGATGATTCCCGGTCCCTGGAAACACTTGTGGAGCATTTCTCACCACTGATCTCTCAGGATTGATGCAGGCAGATAGCCTCCACTTCAAACCCTCAATAGCACTTGTCAGACATGTCAATATATTTTTTGCTGAAAGCCTTTTGCAAACAAAAATGAATATAAAAGCACCCCAAGGTTGGGGTGCCTCATTATATAGATTGTGTGATGTGCATCATCTGTACCACACAGCACATTACTCAGAACGTTCCGGAACATCAAGAAGTCTTATCAGGCATTTTAGTGACCACTATTGGGCAATCCAGCAAGGTTCTGGAACCATGGGTGCCGGAAGCTCAATGGTGGACTTGTACTGTCTCTCCTCTGCCCCTCTTGGGGTGGGTGGGGCTGGGACAGGTTAAAGGGAAAGTCTCTCCATCTACCTTACTTGAGCAGCCTTATAGCATCTAATGATTGTTTAGTTTAGTTTAGAGATGCAGTGTGGAAACAGGCCCTTTGGCCTACCGAGTCCATGCCGACTAGCCATCACCACGTACAGTAGTACTATCCTACACACTAGGAACTGTTTACAATCTTTACTGTATGATAGAGTCATAAAGTGATACAGTGTGGAAACAGGCCCTTCGGCCCAACTTGCCCACACCGGCCCCCAGCCAACTCAATCTCTCCCTATAGCTCAGATGCTCTAGTCCTGGCAACATCCTCATAAATCTTCTGTACCCTTTCCAGCTTGACTACATCTTTCCTTTAACATGGTGCCCAGAACTGAACACAATACTGACTGATGAAGGCCAATGTACCAAAAGCCTTTTTGACACCTTATCTACCTTTGACTCCACCTTCAAGGAACCATGCACCTGCACTCCTAGATCCCTCTGCTCTACAACACTCCCCAGAGGCCCACCATTCACTGTGTAGGTCCTGCCTATGTTCGACTTCCCAAAATGCAACATCTAACACTTCTCTGTATTAAATTCCATTCCTCAGCCCACTTGACCAATCGATCCAGATCCTGCTGCAATTTTACACAACCATTTTCACTATCTGCAAAACCACCCACTTTTGTATCATCAGCAAACTTGCTAATCTTGCCATGTATGTTCTCATCCAAATCATTGATGTAGATGACAAACAGTAACGGACCCAGCACTGAACCCTGAGGCACACCACTAGTCACAGGCCTACAGTCCGAGAAGCAACCTTCCACCATCACCTTCTGCTTCCTACCATGAAGCCAGTTTGCTATCCATTCAGCTATCTCTCCTTGGATCCCATGTGATCTGACCTTCCAGAGCAGCCTGCCGTGCGGAACCTTGTTGAACGCCTTATTGAAGTCCATGTACACAACATCTACAGCTCTGCCCTTTGGTCACCTTTTGGTCACGTTTTCAAAAAGCTCAACCAGATTTGGGAGACGTGACCTCCCACGTACAAAACCATGCAACACCAGGAGGGAATGGTAAGGATGGCCAAAGAAACATGGTGGCACCCGAAAATTCGGCAAGAGGCACTCAAGCAGGCCTCTGAGTGTGCGATATGCCAGCGGAGCAATCCTGGTAAGGCAGTAAAAGGTCCAAAGGGAGCCACTCCCATGCCAACCAGCCATTTTGAATGCATACAGATAGATTTTATTTAAATGCCGCATGCACAGTGTTATAAATACTGTTTAGTAATTGTTGATTTATTTAGTAGATGGATTGAAGCCTTGGCTACTACGAATAATACAGCAGAAACAACTGTTACGTTGCTGCTAAAAGAAATCATACCCCGCTTTGGTTTGCCAACCACTATCAGCTCTGACCATGGTCCTTACTGATAATAAGGAAACATGCCAGCATTTAAAAATCAAGCAACAATTTCACTGTGTTCACCATCCACAGGCTTCTGGTATAGTCGAAAGAGCAAATGGGATACTCAAGACCAAATTGAGTAAGTTAATGGGGGAAATGGAGCAGAGAGGAGAAATGGGAGATGGGAAATGGGAGAGGGTAAAGATTTAATAGGAACCTGAGGGACAACTTTATCACACAGAGGGTGTTAGGTGTATGAAAAATGCATGGATAGGAAAGGTTTAGAGGGATCTGGGCCAAATGCAGGGCAGGTGGGATGTGTGGAGGTGGCATCTTGGTCATGGGCAGTATGGGCTGAAGGACCTATTTCCCTGTGCTGTCTGACTCAATGACTCAATGACAATTATTGGCATCCACACCACTGAAAACCACACCCTGTAAAGTAATTTAAACCAGGTTTAGTTTAGTTTAGTTTAGTTTAGGTGTGGGTCCTTGTCAAATGGCCTCTGACAGAGAGGCAAGAGTATTGTTAGCTAGACCTCATGTCAGTTTAGTTTAGTTTAGAAATACAGTGTGGAAAACGGCCCTTTGGCCCACTGGCTCCATGCTGATCAGTGATCACCCACAAAAACAATATCCTACACACACTAGGAACAATTTCCATTTAGACCAGGCCAATTAACCTACAAATCTGCACACGTTTGGAGTGTGGGAGGAAACCCAGAGTAAACCCACGCAGGTCACAAGGAGAATGTACAAACTCCGTACAGATAGCACCCATAGTCAGGATCAAACCCTGGTCCCTGGCACAATAAGGAAACAACCGTGTCACCCCAAGCACCAAGTTTGCTGTAAGAGTGGAAATGGCTTCAATGGCTTCATAGAAACATAGAAAATAGGTGCAGCGGAAAGCCATTCGGCCCTTCGAGCCAGCACCGTCATTAATTGTGATCATGGCTAATCATCCACAATCAGTAACCCGTGCCTGCCTTCTCCCCATATCCCTTGATTCCACTAGCCCCTAGAGCTCTATCTAACTCTCTCTTAAATTCATCCAGTGAATTGGCCTCCACTATTTTCTGTGGCAGAGAATTCCACAAATTCACAACTCTCTGGGTGAAAAAGTTTCTTCTCACCTCAGTTTTAAATAGCCTCCCCTTTATTCTAAGACTGTGGCCCCTGGTTCTGGAATCCCCCAACATTGGGAACATTCTTCCTGCATCTAGCTTGTCCAGTCCTTTTATGATTTTATATGCCTCGGTAAGATTTCCTCTTATCCTTCTAAACTCCAGTGAATACAAGCCCAGTCTTTCCAATCTTTCCTCATATGACTGTCCCGCCATTCCGAGAATTAACCTAGTGAACCTACGCTGCACGCCCGGGGATTAACCACATGAACCTACGCTGCACGCCCGGGGATTAACCACATGGACCTACGCAGCACGCCCGGGGATTAACCACATGGACCTACGCTGCACGCCCGGGGATTAACCACATGAACCTACGCTGCACGCCCGGGGATTAACCACATGAACCTACGCTGCACGCCCGGGGATTAACCACGTGGACCTACGCTGCACGCCCGGGGATTAACCTAGTGAACCTACGCTGCACGCCCGGGGATTAACCACGTGGACCTACGCTGCACGCCCGGGGATTAACCACATGGACCTACGCTGCACGCCCGGGGATTAACCACATGGACCTACGCTGCACTGCCTCAATAGCAAGGATGTCCTTCCTCAAATTAGGAGACCAAAACTTCACACAATACTCCAGATGTGGTCTCACCAGGGCCCTATACAACTGCAGAAGAACCTCTTGACTCCTATACTGAAATCCTCTCGTTAAGAAGACCAACATGCCATTAGCTTTCTTCACTGCCTGCTGTACCTGCACGCTTACTTTCAGTGACTGGTGTACAAGGATACCCAGGTCTCGTAGCACTCCCCCTTTACCTAATCTGACACCATTGAGATAATAATCTGTCTCCTATATTTTTGCCGCCAAAGTGGATAACCTCACATTTATCTACATTAAACTGTATCTGCCACGCATCTGCCCACGCATCTGCCCACTCATTCAACCTGTCCAAGTCACCCTGCAACCTCCTAACATCCTCTTCGCAGTTCACACTGCCACCCAGCTTTGTGTCATCTGCAAATTTGCTAGTGTTACTTCTAATTCCATAATCCAAATCATTAATATATATTGTAAATAGTTGCGGCCCCAACACCGAGCCTTGCGGTACTCCACTCACCACTGCCTGCCATTCTGAAAAGGACTTGTTTATTCCTACTCTTTGCTTCCTTTCTGCCAACCAAACGAGACCCTTCTTCAGTCTGAAGAAGGGTCTCGACCTGAATCGTCACCCATACCTTCTCTCCTGAGATGCTGCCTGTCCCGCTGAGTTACTCCAGCATTTTGTGAATAAATACCTTCGATTTGTACCAGCATCTGCAGTTATTTTTTTAACAATTCTTTATCCATGTCAACACCCTACCCCCAATACCATGTGCTCTAATTTTGCTCAACAATCTCCCGTGTGGGACCTTATCAAAGGCTTTCTGAAAGTCTAGATACACTACATCCACTGGCTCACCTTCATCCATTTTACTTGTCACATCCTCAAAAAATTCCAGAAGATTAGTCAAGCATGATTTCCCTTTCATAAATCCATGCTGACCTGGACATTCTTTTACCGCTATCCAAATGCACCATTATTACCTCTTTAATAATTGACTCCAGCATCTTCCCCACCACCGATGTCAGGCTAACTGGTCTGTAATTCCCCATTTTCTCTCTCGCTCCTTTCTTGAAAAGTGGGATAACATTAGCTATCCTCCAATCCACAGGAACTGATCCTGAATCTATTGAACATTGGAAAATGATCACCAATGTGTCCACGATTTCTAGAACTACCTCCTTAAGTACCCTGGGATGCAGACCATCAGGCCCTGGGGATTTATCAACCTTCAGTCCCATCAGTCTACCCAATACTATTTCTCGTCTGATGCAAATTTCTTTCAGTTCCTCTATCCCCCTTGATCCTCTGTCCTCTAGTACATCTGGGAGATTGGTTGTGTCTTCCTTAGTGAAGACAGACCTGGTGCCTCTTCAGCTCTTCTGCCATTTCCGTGTTACCCATAAAATGTTTACCCATCTCTGCCTTCAAGGGACCCACAAGGGACCCACATTTGTTTTTATTTATCTTTTTCTCTTAATATACTTAAAGAAGCTTTTACTGTCCTTCTTTATATTCTTGGCCAGCTTCGCTTCATACCTCATCGTTTCAGCCCATATTGCCCTTTTTGTTACCTTCTGTTGTCCTTTGAAAGTTGCCCAATCCTTTGTTATGCTACTCTTTGTTATGTTATGCATCTTTTCTTTTAGTTTTATTCTATCCCTAACTTCCATTGTCAGCCATGGTTGCCTCCTACTCCCCTTAGAATCTTTCTTCCTCTTTGGAATGAAATTATCCTGCAACTTCTGGATTATGCCCAGAAATTCCTGCCATTGCTGTTCCACCATCATTCCTGCTAGGATCCCTTTCCATTCGACCTTGGCCAGCTCCTCTCTCATGCCTTCATAGTCCCCTTTGTTCAACTGCAACACTGACATTCTTGGTTTGACCTTCTCCCTCTCAAATTGCAGATTAAAACTAATCATTTGTGGTCACTACCTCCAAGCGGTTCCTTTACCTTGATTTCCCTTATTAAAACTGGTTCATTGGACAACACTAAATCCAGAATTGCCTTTTCTCTGGTAGGCTCCAGTACAAGCTGCTTGAAGAATCCATCTTGGAGGCACTCTACAAACTCTCTTTCTTGCGATCCAGAACCAACCTGATTTTCCCAGTCTACCTGCATATTGAAATCCCCCATAACCACAGTGGCATTACCTTTGTTACATGCCAGTTTTAACTCCTGCTGCAACTTACACCCTACATCCAGGCTACTGTTTGGGGGTCAGTAGATAATTCCCATTTGTGTCTTCTTACCTTTACAATTCCTCAACTCTATCCACAGTGACTTTACCACGTCAGTCCCTATGTCACCCCTCGCAAGGGACTGAATTCTGTTCCTCACCAGCAGAGCTACCCCACCTCCTCTGCCCACCTGCCTGTCCTTTCTATAGGATGTATAACCCTGAATATTAAGTTCCCAGGCCCGATCCTCCTGCAGCCACTCTCTGTAATCCCCACAATGTCATATCTACCAACCTCTAACTGAGCCTCAAGCTCATCTACTTTACTTCTTATACTTCACACATTCATATACAATACTTTTGCTCATCTCAGCTTCCACATCGATTCCTATTCTCTCCTATTGCTTCGTGAGCTTTTTGTCCTGTTAATTCTGGGGTGTTTCTTAACTATTCCTTCACTCTCTTTCCCTTTAACTCCATCATTGTCTATCCCATTTGATGGAATTAATACTGTCCTCACTTTTTTTATTATTAGGAAGCTGAACTCCAGCGACATTTCTGGGATTTGTGCACCAAAAATAACCATAATTATCTTCACTGAAAGAAGAATAATGGGCTTTCAAAACACACACTGTCACTTGACAGAAGTAAAGCAGCATTTGGGAAGCACTTCAAGATAATTTAGCAGACTGTTATGATGACTTAATTTGCACATTTTCACCAATTACCACTGTGATCCTATGAATGTCACTAATAGCAATCTCCCTCCACAAAGAGATAAACCAGGCAGAATTGATTTGCCCATCTCTGATGTAGGTTTGTGAATCCTCCTGGAGTTATTGAGATGTGTAGGATGGATCTGCAGATGCTGATTTTCACAAGATAGACACAAAATGCTGGAGTAACTCAGTGGGACAGGCAGCATCTCTGGAGAGAAGGAATGGGTGATGTTGGGTTGAGACCCTTCTTCAGACTGAGAGTCAGGGGATAGAGAAACTAGAGATATATAAGGTGTGAAAATGACAGATCAAAGCAGATGTTGATCAAGAAAATGTAGAATGGTTCATTATTGGCTGAGGGGAAGGCAACCATACAATCAGTAACATTAATCAGGAGGACGGTGGAACTAGGTGGTGCTGTAGGATGGGGGAGGGATGGAGAGAGGGGTGCAAGGGTTACTTGAACCGAAAGTAATTCAATTCATACCACTGGATTGTAAGCTGCCCAAGCGAAATATGAGGTGCTGTTGCTTTAATTTGCATTTGGTATCACTCTGACAATGGAGGAGGTTCTGCACAGAAAGGTTAGTGTGGGAATGGGATGGGGAGTTAAAGTGTTTAGCAACTAATGTAGAAGCTGCTCCATTACAAGGGTTAAAATGGTGTGCAGCTTGTTAAAGCTTCAGTGAACACTAAACCCTGGGAATCTCTGCCTCCGGCTTCACAGAACAAGTGTTGCAGTCACTCTCCTATTGGGACAACGTATCATCGGAGTTCCTCTGTACCAGGCATTGTAGAATTATGGTCTTGAGAATCTCATTGCTCTAGACAGCCTCACTGCCACTGAGAAGAGTGTAACTGACCCCCTTGAGATAACAGAATAAGACGGCATGTAGTTCCATTTGTTACGAATACTTACCAGTTTGTAGTAAGATTGTCTATTAACATATAAACATATAACTTGTGTTGGTCACTAATACCTATCAGAATATATTGGGATTGGTTATTAGAATCCAGTATGTAGCTGCTATTATTTACTAATACCAGCATAGATTAAGTTTGTATTGGCTATTAACACTGAACTTAGATAGGTAATTCCATACATCATTTAGAAAGTAACGCTTAAATGTCTGTATAAACGTTGTCATTCATCGTTGAATTCAGAGCAGTGTAGTATTTGGGACTGCGCTGCTCCCCTTGTACACAAGTAAATAAAGTGTGTCTGGAAAAGAATGCTTGTTGTCAGAGTCCTTCCTATATTATTCGGCGACCACAGATTGTGTTGGCCCAGGCGAACTGAGTGAAGATGTTCAGTGAAACAATTGCCTGTGCTTGGACTAACCCTTCCATCCCCACCACTAGCCACATCTTCCCAGCTCCACCCTTTCTGCTTTCTGCAGAAACTGTTCCCTCCACAACTTCCTTGTTAACTCATCCCTTCCCACCCAAACCACCCCCTCCCCAGGTACCTTCCCTGCAGGAGATGCAACACCTGTCCCTAAACCTCCATCCTTTCATGGTTTGGCAGAGGTTCACTTGCACCTCCTCCAACCTCATCTACTGCATCTGCTGTTCGAGGTGTGGCGAGACCAAGCGCAGGCTCAGCGATCGTTCTGTTGAACAGCTGCGTTCAGTCCGACTAGGCCTATGAGATCTCCCAGTTGCTAAACACTTTAACTCCCCCTCCCATTCCCACGCTGACCTTTCTGGCCTGGGCCTGTCAGAGTGTGGTCACAAGCAAATTGGAGGAACAGCTCCTCATATTTGGCTTTGGTAGTTTACAACTCAGTGGTATGAATATTGATTTCTCTAACTTCAAGTAACCCTTGCATTCCCTCTCTCTCCATTCCTCCCCCACCCTAGTTCTGTAACTAGTTTCACTGTCCTCCTGATTAATTTTAACAATTGTATGCCTCACTATCACCTTCCCTTCTGCTAACAATGAACAATTCTACAGTTCTTTGATGAACCTACTTTGATCTGTCGTTTTCACACCTTACCCTTCCATATCATTAGTTTCCCTCTCCCCCTGACTTAGAGTCTGAAGAAGGGTCTTGACCCATAACCTCACCCATTCCTTCTCTCCAGAGATGCTGCCTGACCCGCTGTTACTCCGGTATTTTGTGACTATTTTCCACACATTTCGATTATGTTCCCTTGGTATTTTGATTTGTATCCTGTTTTTGTTTAACATTAATTCCAAGCAGAACAAAAGAAGCTCATGACAAAAGCTTATCTTAATATATCAGTTTAAATAAACTCCCTGCCAAGCCAAGGCTTGGGTCTGGCTATGTTTGCAGAACCTGATGCATTAATGCTTCTGATTTTTCTTTTATAAAGCACCACATGTAGTCTGATCGGTCTCTTCCTCTGAATTACCAGTAATTATATGTAAATCCCGGGTGTTTATCACGATCGCTATCTATGTGTCCCAGCCATAAAAAAAGCAAAGCTTTCAATATCAATAGTCAATAGTCGTTGATTTGTTACATACACATAATGTGTAGTGAAATGAAACATTACCCACAGTTCAACAATAAGAATAATGAATAAAAATGCAATAACACATACAATCACAACCAACACCAAACAAAAGAAACATCCATCACAGTGAGTCTCCTCCAGTCCCTCCTCACTGTGATGGAAGGCCACAATGTCTTTTCTCTTCCCCTGCCGTCTTCTCCCGTGGTCAGGCTGTTGAAGTTGCCACGTCAGGGCGGTCGGGGCTTCCGACATTGAAGCCCCCGCCGGGCGGAGAAAAACCCGCGGCCTATTCCAGGCCGCGCCGGATGGTGAAAGGTCCGCGGCGGGCCGACCCAAGCCCCGCGACTCGGGCCGGGCGAAGACGCTACCGCTGCCGGAACTCCCGATGTCGGCCCCCACCCAGGGGCCTGCGGGCTTCCGACGTCCACGCGGCCCGCGCCGGAGCCTCCGGAGACGAGTCGCAGCCGCTCCCGCAGCATCCGAAGGCAGCCAGCGCCGCAGGTGGTGAGTCCGGGCCGTGGGCTCTGCAAACCAGAGCCCCAGGTGGTCCCAGGTACATGGCCGCTGGTAGGCCGCAGCGGGAACGGAGACACGACACAGAAACAAAGGTCACGTCTCCGTTCGGGAGAGCCAATGTTACAGTTCCCGTTCCCTCCCACCCCCCCCCCACCCCCACATAACATACAAACACTACACCATATTAAAACTACAATTCAGACAAATACAACAAAAAACACAAAAGACAGACGGACTGCAGGCAAGGGCAGTTGCAAGGGCAACACTGGCTCCTCCTCCCCTTGCTGTCCCGGAAATGTCACCTGAAAGTTGAATGCTAGCAAATGAAATCCAACAAGGTAGAAACTACAGATTGTGGTTAATACACAATAGGACACAAAGTGCCGTAGTAAAGCCTGGCACAATGACGCAGTGGTAGAGTTGCTGCCTTACAGCGCCAGAGACCTGGGTTCCATCCTGACTACGGGTGCTGTCTGCACGGAGTTTGTACATTCTCCCCAAGGCTTGCGTGGGTTTTCTCCAAAAGCTTCTTTTTTCCCCCCACTCTTTAAAGATGTACAGGCTTGTTGGTTAATTGGCATGGTATAAGTAAAATTGTCCCTAGTGTGTGTAGGATAGTATTAATGTGCAGGGATCGCTGGTCGGTGCGGACTCGGTGGGCCGAAGGACATGTTTCCGTGCTGTATCTCAAACCTAACCTCAGTGGGGCAGGCAGCGTCAGCATCTGAAGAAGGGTCCTGACCTAAAACGTCACCTATCCATGTTCTCCAGAGATGCTGCCTGAGGGAGAGAAGATGTTTCCAGTCTGAGCGGCGGACAGGTCGGTGGCTCCAATACCAACGATGAGATTCGACCGGTGAGACCAACGTCGGGCAGAGCCATAGTAGTGGGTGACTCCATTGTCCGAGGTGAGGACAGTAGATTCTGTGGCGGCAGGCGGGACTTGAGGATGGTCTGTTGCCTCCCTGGTGCCAGGGTTAAAGATATCACGGGGCGGCTTCAGAACATCCTAGCGAGGGAAGGCGATCAGCCGGAAGTAGTTGTGCACGTGGGCATGAAGGACGTCGGGATGAAAAGGAAGGAGGTTCTGCAACGTGTTTAAAGAGTTAGGAAGAAGACTGAGAAGTAGGACGTCGAGGGTGGTTGTCTCAGGATTGCTTCCTGTATCTCGTGCTGGTGAGGGCAGGAACAGGGAGATAGGGGATAGGAATGTATGGCTGAGGGGCTGGTGCAGGGAGCAGGGATTCAGATTTATTGACCACTGGGACATGTTCTGAGGCAGGGGTGACCTGTACAAAAGGGACGGATTACACCTTAACTGGAGGGGAATCAGCGTTCTGGCAGGCAGGTTTGCTAGTGCTACACGTGTGGGTTTAAACTAAATAGTGGGGGGGGGGGGAGGGGTTGACAAATTGGGAATATGCAGATGGAGTTAAAGGGGAAGCGAATACAGGAAAAGTTGCAAAAGACTTCCGGATTAATGGGAAGGAAAGTTCGAGAAGGAATAAGAGAGTAAGGTCAGGGCCAATGTGAGAGGGGAGGTGAATACCAAACTTAAAGTGTTGTATTTGAATGCACAAAGTATAAAAAATAAAGTAGATGAGCTTGAGGCTCAGTTAGACATTGGCAAGTATGATGTTGTGGGAATTATAGAGACATGGCTACAAGAGGACCAGGGCTGGGAACTGAATATTCATGAACCTATCGAAAAGACAGACAGGTGGGCAGAGGGGGTGGGGTCACTCTGTTGGTAAGGAATGATATTCAGTCCCTTGCAAGGGGTGACATAGAATCAGGAGATGTAGAATCAGTATGGATAGAACTGAGGAATTGTAAGGGTAAAATGACCCTAATAGGAGTTATATATAGGCCCCCAAACAGTAACCTGGACATAAGGTGCAAGTTGAATCAGGAGCTAAAATTGGCATGTCACAAATGTAATGCTATGGTGGTTATGGGAGATTTCAACATGCAGGTAGACTGGGAAAATCAGGTTGGTACTGGACCCCAGGAAAGGGAGTTTGTGGAGTGTCTCCGAGATGGATTCTTAGAGCAGCTTGTACTGGAGCCTACCAGGGAGAAGGCAATTCTGGATTTAGTGTTGTGTAATGAACCTGATTTGATAAGGGAACTCAAGGTAAAAGAGCTATTAGGAGGCAGTGATCATAATATGATAAGTTTTACTCTATAAATTGAGAGGGAGAAGGGAAAGTCGGAAGTGTCAGTATTACAGTATAGCAAAGGGGATTACAGAGGCATGAGGCAGGAGATGGCCAAATTTGACTGGAAGGAGGCCCCAGCAGGGAAGATGGTGGAACAGCAATGACAGGTATTTCTGGGAATAATGCAGAAGTTGCAGGATCAATTTATCCTAAAGAGGAGGAAAGATTCTAAGGGGAGAAAGAGGCACCCGTGGCTGACAAGGGAAGTCAAGGACAGCATAAAAATAAAAGAGAAGTATAACATAGCAAAGAAGCGTGGGAAGCCAGAGGATTGGGACTCTTTTAAAGAGCAACAGAAGATAACTAAAAAGGCAATACGGGGAGAAAAGATGAGATACGAGGGTAAACTAGCCAATAATATAAAGGTCCTTGAAGACAGACGCAGGTGAATTTATTATGGGGAACAAGGAAATGGCAGACGAGTTGAACCGGTACTTTGGATCTGTCTTCACTAAGGAAGATAGAAACAATCTCCCAGATGTTCTAGTGGCCAGAGGTCCTAGGGGAACGGAGGAACTGAAGGAAATCCACATTAGGCAGGAAATGGTGTTGGGTAGACTGATGGGACTGAAGGCTGATAAATCCCCAGGGCCTGATGGTCTGCATCCCAGGGTACTTAAGAAGGTGGCTCTAGAAATTGTGGATGCATTGGTGATCATTCTCTAATGTTCTGTAGATTCAGGATCAGTTCCTGTGGATTGGAGGGTAGCTAATGTTATCCCACTTTTTAAGAAAGGAGGGAGAGAGAAAACAGGAAATTATAGACCAGTTAGTCTGACATCAGTGGTGGGGAAGATGCTGGAGTCAATTATAAAAGACGAAATTGCGGAGCATTTGGATAGCAGTAACAGGACCGATCCGAGTCAGCATGGATTTACGAAGGGGAAATCATGCTTGACTAATCTTCTGGAATTTTTTGAGGATGTAACTAGGAAAATGGACAGGGGAGAGCTGGTGGATGTAGTGTACCTTAACTTTCAGAATGCCTTTGATAAGGTCCCACATAGGAGATTAGTGGGCAAGATTAGAGCACATGGTATTGGGGATAGGGTACTGACATGGATAGAAAATTGTTTGGCAGACAGAAAGCAAAGAGTGGAGATAAATGGGTCCCTTTCAGAATGGCAGGCAGTGACTAGTGGGGTACCACAAGGCTCGGTGCTGGGACTGCAGCTAGTTACAATATACATTAATGACTTGGATGAAGGGATTAAAAGTAACATTAGCAAATTTGCAGATGACACAAAGCTGGGTGGCAGTGTGAACTGTGATGAAGATGCTATGAGGTTGCAGGGTGACTTGGATTGGTTGTGTGAGTGGGCGGATGCATGGCAGATGCAGTTTAATGTGGATAAGTGTGAGGTTATCCACTTTGGTGGTAAGAATAGGAAGGCAGAGTATTATCTGAATGGTGTCAAGTTAGGAACAGGGGACGTACAACGAGATCTGGGTGTCCTAGTGCATCAGTCACTGAAAGGAAGCATGCAGGTACAGCAGGCAGTGAAGAAAGCCAATGGAATGTTGGCCTTCATAACAAGAGGAGTTGAGTATAGGAGCAAAGAGGTACTTCTGCAGTTGTATAGGGCCCTAGTGAGACCGCACCTGGAGTACTGTGTGCAGTTGTGGTCTCCAAATTTGAGGAAGGATATTCTTGCTATTGAGGGCGTGCAGCGTAGGTTCACTAGGTTAATTCTCGGAATGGCGGGACTGTCATATGTTGAAAGACTGGAGCGACTAGGCTTGTATACACTGGAATTTAGAAGGATGAGAGGGGATCTTATTGAAACATATAAGATTATTAAGGGATTGGACACGTTAGAGGCAGTAAACATGTTCCCAATGTTGGGGGAGTCCAGAACCAGGGGCCACAGTTTAAGAATAAGGGGTAGGCCGTTTAGAACGGAGATGAGGAAAAACTTTTTCAGTCAGAGAGTTGTAAATCTGTGGAATTCTCTGCCTAAGAAGGCAGTGGAGGCCAATTCTCTGGATGCTTTCAAAAGAGAGCTAGATGGAGCTCTTAAAGATAGTGGAGTCAGGGGGTATGGGGAGAAGGCAGGAACGGGGTACTGATTGAGAATGATCAGCCATGATGGTGGTGTTGGCTCGAAGGGCCGAATGGCCTACTCCTGCACCTATTGTCTATTGTCTATTGACCTGCTGAGTTACTCCAGCACTCTGTGAAACGTCACCTATCCATGTTCTCCAGAGATGCTGCCTGACTCGCTGAGTTACTCCAGCACTCTGTGAAACGTCACCTATACATGTTCTCCAGAGATGCTGCCTGACCCGCTGAGTTACTCCAGCACTCTGTGAAACGTCACCTATCCATGTTCTCCAGAGATGCTGCCTGACCCGCTGAGTTACTCCAGCACACTGTGTCCTTTTGACAGAATAAAATGTATAGGTTGATCAAATTATTCCGTTCCTCGCTTGCTCCAATGCACCAAGCAATGCTGGCAGTAGCTGAGAGATATGGAGGTATATGTTTAGGTTTATTATTGTCACGTGTATCGACGTACAGTGAAAAGCTTTTTGAATGCTGTCCAATCAGATTGGATAATAGTGATAGCTGAAACCCTCAGGTTCTTAGGAATAAAAGTTACCAGCAATCTGTCCTGGACTAGCCGCATGGAAGCAATGGCCAAGGACACACACCAATGCCGCTACTTCCATGGAAGGCTTTAGGAGGTTCGGCATGTCCACAACAACCCTCACCAACTTCTACACATGCGCCACAGAAAGCATCTTATTGGGATGCACCACAGCTTGGTTTGGGAACAGCTCCATCCAAGACCGCAAGAAATTGCAGTGAATTGTGGACGCAGCCCAGACCATCACACAAACCAACCTCCCTTCCATTGCCTCCATTTATACCTCACGCAGCCTCAGTAAGGCCAGCGCATAATCAAGGACCAGTCTCACCCCGGTCACTCTCTCGTCTCCCCTCTCCCATCAGGCAAGAGGTACAGGTGTGAAAATGCAAGCCTCCACATTCAGGGACAGTTTCTTCCCAGCTGTTATCAGGCAACTGACCATCCTATCACCAATGAGGGAGCGGTCCTGGCTTGCCATCTACCTCGCTGGAGACCTTCAAACTATTTTTAATTGGACTTTACTGGACTTTATCTTGCTCTAAACATTGACCCTTTATCCTGTATTTGTACACTGTGGATGGCTTGATTGTAATCATGTATATTCTTGCACTGATTGGATAGCATGCAACAACAAAGCTTTTCACTGTACCTCAGTACACGTGATTACATTAAACTAAAAACATTCTATACATAATTACAATCAAGTCAAACTCAAGTACAGTAGGTGGAGCAAAGGGGAAGATACAGAGCAGAATATGGTTCTCACCATTGTGTAGTTTGTCTAACCCCTCTGACTGCAAGACTCAGTGGCTAGTTATAGGAAGGGGTTAAGGACAGAAATCAGTCACAAAGCCTTGCATTTATACAGCACCTTTATTAACAGGAACAAGTCCCAAGGCACTCACAATGAAGATACAATGATTTGTCATCTATTTGCCAGTCTGAGTTGTCTGTAATCAAAGCATGTCGGCAGTTTGATCAGGTTTGTTATCTCCAGTCAACAATTGCTGGTATCTCTGTAATTGACATGGATTTCTGGTTTGATTTCACAAACCAGCCCCAAGAGCTTCTGCAGAACCTTCTCACTGTTCTGCTCATGGTTGCTGATTAGCCCGTTGATTCTTGCCCTGGTTTGTTCATCCACGTGAGCCAAAAGATTACCTTGAGATCCCATGATCTGGGGGAAAGCAGAGGTACATCATAGAACAGTACAGCACAGGAAAAGGCTCTTCAGCCCACAAGGTCTGTGCCCAACACGATGCCAAAACCATCTCTTATCTGCCTGCACGTGATCCATTCCGTGCAGATACATGTGCCTATCTAAAAGCTACTATGGTATCTGCCTCCAACTCCACCCCCAGCAGCATGTTCCAGGCCCCCACCACCCTCTGTGTAATAAACCTGCCTCACACATCTTTAAACTTTTCCCCTCTCACCTTAAAGCTGTGAGTTTGATATTTCCATCAATCTGATGTTTATAGTAAATGGATGAAAACACATGCCTGGAATTCCTGTTTCAAGCGTTTTGGAAACACTTCATGTCATCAGTACGATATTTGTCGTGTAAATATTCAAGAGTTCAATTGTCCTCTAGTTCGTCTGCCTTTTTGACCACTCTCAGATAATGCTGGAATAAGGTACTATGCTGCTGGAATCAGACAATGTGGTTAAATGAAGCCATTTCTGCAGCGGCCATGATGGCAAACGTGTTGTTATCATCATGGAATTATACCTAAACTGCCAGTGCTTCTTGCCAATAATAGCCAGGATGAGGATGGGAACTCTCCTAACAGAGCTCCCACGTCACCAGTTCAAAGGAAGAGAAAGTTAATTTGGAAATATAATGCTGTCCATTCATTGCTGCTGGCCGACTCACGATGTGGGGACACACAGAGTGCTGGAGTAACTCAGCGGGTCAGGCAGCATCTGTGGAGAACATGGATAGGTGACGTTTCACAGAGTGCTGGAGTAACTCAGCGGGTCAGGCAGCATCTCTGGAGAACATGGAGAGGTGACATTTCAGATCGGGATCTTTCTTCGGACCTATCCATGTTCTCCAGAGCTGCTGCCTGACCTGTTGAGTTACTCCAGCACTTGGTGTCTTTTTTTTGCATCTGCAGTTCCTTGCTTCTCCAGCACTATGAAAGTACCTTTGAAGAAGGTGACTAAGCAATTCCTTCTGAAGGGTAATTACGGAGAATAAATGGTGGCCTTGCTAACTTTAGGTTAGTTTAGTTTATAATTGTCACGTGTACAGTGAAAAGATTTTTGTTGCATGCTGTCCAGTCAAAGCAAAGATTATACATGATTAGAATCAAGCCGTTTAAATTATGTCCCTGAATCTGGAGGTGTGCATTTTCACACTTCTGTACCTCTTGCTTGATGGGAGAGGAGAGAAGAGGGAGGGGTGAGACTGGTCCTTGATGATGCTGTTGGCCTTGCCGAGGCATCGTGAGGTGTAGATGGAGTCAGTGGAAGGGAGGTTGGTTTGTGCGATGGTCTGAGCTGCGTCCACAATTCTCTGCAATTTCTTGCGGTCTTGGATGGAAGTTCCCAAACTAAGCTGTGATGCATCCCAATAAAAAGCTTTCTATGGTGCATCGGTAGAAGTTGGTGAAGCTTGTTGGGGACATGCCAAACTTCCCAACCCTTAAGTAAGTTGAGGCATTGGTGTGCTTTCTTGCCTCCCCTTGTAATAATGCCCACCATGTTAACAAGTACCACACACACACACACACACAGCACACACACTCACACACACACACACACACAGCACACACACCCACACACACTCACACAGCACACACACACACACACTCACACATACACACTCACATACACACACACACGCACACACACTCACGCACGCACACACACACATGCACACACACACGCACACTCACACACACGCACGCACTCACACGCACGCACTCACTCACACGCACACACACACACACACACACGCACACACACACGCACACACTCACACGCACACACTCACACACTCACACACTCACACACTCACACACACTCACACGCACACACTCACACACACACACACTCACTCACACACACGCACTCACACACACACACACACACACACACCCAGTTGCTGCCAGTGTCTCAGCGTGTATGGGTGAGACGATGCTAGCGATGTTTCCACAACATCATAGCAGTCCCTCAGCACCAGGTGAATGGGTGGTGTCTAACAACTCTTCAATTATCCGTTAAAGCAGTAGCTAATAGATTTTTCTGTTACTTAAAGCCTGCAACTTACGTAAGGAAAATAAAAGTATGTTTTCATTTAAATTGAAATAAACTGGTTGATTCGGAGCGACATGTGTTGATGTAGGCACAAAAAGCTGAAGTAACTCAGCGGGTCAGACAGCATCTCTGGAGAAAAGGAATAGATGATGTTTTGGGTCAAGACCCTTCTTCAGACTGTCTGAAAGTCTGAAAAAGGGTCTTGACCCGAAATGTCACCTATTCCTTTTCTCCAGTGATGCTGTCTGACCCGCTGAGTTACTCCAGCTTTTTGTGTCTATATTCGGTTTAAACCAGCATCTGCAGTTCCTTCTTACACATTATTTGTTGAGGTGGCGCACTTTGATACACCAAACCGGGGCAGGACTTACACAGTAAATAATAGAGCCCTGGAAAGTGTTGTAGAGCGGAGTGATCTGGGAGCACAGGTGCACTGCTCCCTGAAGGTGGCAAGGCAGGTGGACAGGGTCATGAGGAAGGAGTTTGGCACACTTGCATTCACTGAGTACAAATGTTAGGACATAATGAGGCAGCCTTGCAAGTCGTTGGTGAGATCACACGGAGCATAGTGTGGAGTTCTGGTCACCCAGTTACAGGAAAGGTCACTAAGATAGTGACCTTTAGGGTGGGGTGCAGAAGAGATTCACCAGGATGTTACTTGAACTGGCAGGCTTGAATTATTGGGAGAGGTTGGAGAGACTGGGAGTTTTTTCTTTGGAGTGTAGGAAGCTTAGTGTTGACCTTACTGTGATGTACAAGATCATGAGTGTTGACCTTACTGTGATGTACAAGATAGAGAATTCTAAAACTAGAGGACAAAGGCTTAAGGTGAGAGGGGAGGGTATTAACATGAACTTCAGGAGCAACTTGTTCACTCAGAGCATAGTCCGCATCTGAAATGAGCTGTCAGAGGAAGTTGTAGATGCTTTTAAATGACATTTGGACATTATATGGACAGGAAGGGTTCAGAAGACTGTTGGCCGAATTCAGGCAAATGGGACTAGCCCAAAATGCTCACCTTCGCTCAGGACCTGGGCCTACCTGATCTCCCGGTTGTCAAACACTTTAACTCCCCCTCCCATTCCCACACTGACCTTTCTGTCCTGGGCCTCCTCCATTGTCAGAGTGAGGCCCAGCACAAATTGGTTAAACAGCACCTCATATTTCACATGGGCAGTTTAAAACCCACTTTTCCCACCCTATTTCCTGTAAAGACTCTAGCCCCTACTCCCAATTCCAGCGTCTACGCCGCATCTGCGCCCAGGATGAGGTATTCCAAAACAGGGCATCAGAGATGTCCTCATTCTTTAGGAAATGGGGGTTCCCCTTTTCCATTATAGATGAGGCTCTCACTAGGGTCTCCTCAATATCCCGCAGCTCCGCTCTTGCTCCCCTCCCCCCATTTGTAACAAGGACAGAGTTCCCCTTGTCCTCACCTTCCACCCCATCAGCCGTCGTATACAACCTTTCCGTCATCTCCAACGGGATCCCACAACTGGCCACATCTTTCCATCCCCTCCCCTTTCTGCGTTCCGCAGAGACCGTTCCCTCCGTAACTCCCTGGTCAACTCGTCTCTTCCCACCCAAACCACCCCCTCCCCAGGTACTTTGCCTTACAACCGCACGAGATGCAACACCTGTCCCTTTACCTCCCTCTTTGACTCCATCCAAGGACCCAAACAGTCTTTCCAGGTGAGGCAGAGGTTCACCTGCACCTCCTCCAACCTCATCTATTGTATCCGCTGTTCCAGGTGTCAACATCTCTACATCGGCGAGACCAAGCGCAGGCCCTGCGATCATTTCGCTGAACACCTCCGCTCAGTCTGTCTTAACCTACCTGATCTCCCGGTGGCTCGGCAATTCAACTCCTCCTCCCATTCCCAATCTGACCTTTCTGTCCTGGGCCTCCTCCATTGTCAGAGTGAGGCCCAGCGCAAATTGGAGAAACAGCACCTCATATTTTGCTTGGGTAGTTTACACCCCAGCGGTATGAACATTAACCTCTCACCTCTCAATCCTCTCTGCCTTCCCAATTCTCCTACTGGTCTTCCTGTCCCCGACTATATCCTATCTTTGTCCCGCCCCCTTCCCTGACATCAGTCTGAAGAAGGGTCTCGACCCGAAACGTCACCCATTCCTTCTCTCCCGAGATGCTACATGACCCGCTGAGTTACTCCAGCATTTTGTGTCTACCTTACAACCCAGTGGTATGAATATTGATTTCTCTAACTTCAAGGAACCCTTGCATCCCCGCACTCTCCTTCCCTTCACCACCAGTCATTGTACTAGCTTCAAAGTCGGCTTGTTTCGGCTCATTGTCTGCAACTCGTTTTTGCCTAGGCCACAGCTAACAATTGGGTTTTTTTGCATTTCTTTCATTCATGTGTTCTATATCTCTCTATATCACCATTTATATCTCTTGTTTTCCTTTCCCCTGACTCTCAGTCTGAAGAAGGGTCTCGACCCAAAAAGTCATCTATTCCTATTCGCCAGAGATGCTGTCTGACTGTTGAGTTACTCCAGCATTTTGTGTCTAGCCCAGGAAGCCAACTTGGTTGGCCTAGACAGGGTGGACTGAAGGGCCTGTTGTACAACTCTAGAACTCTGTGACTTTATCATCAAAACATGAAACCATGAGCTGCTGTTTGGCATGTGGCCAGGGAGAAAGTTAATGATATCTCTACCAGCATGGCTGATAACTGATAAAACTGGTAATTAACGACTTTGCCACATTTTTTAAGGGATCAATCAAATGCCATTGTTCATTGTAACATTTATATTCTTTAAAACAAGGTTTGTGGGTGCCTGATTTATTGCCATTTGTCTAAAAAGACATTTCATTAATCTTGATTTTAAAGAGGCAGGAAAGGTCCTGAAATGTCCTGAAATGTCACCCATTCCTTCTCTCCTGAGATGCTGCCTGACCCGCTGAGTTACCAGCATTTTTGTGTATGAAAATAACTGCAGATGCTGGTACAAATCCAAGGTATTTATTTCACAAAATGCTGGAGTAACTCAGCAGGTCAGGCAGCATCTCAGGAGAGAAGGAATGGGTGACGTTTCAGGTCGAGTCTGAAGAAGCATTTTGTATCTACCTTCCATGTAAACCAGCATCTGCAGTTCTTTCCTACAAATGAACAAATTTGGTTTGTATTAAGGAGCAATAAAGGCCTGAGTTCTCTCAGGTGGCCTGTTTGATTCCCTGCTTTTGGCAGCAAAGCAAATGGCAAAAGACACAAAATGCTGGAGTGACTCAGTGGGACAGGTAGTGGGACAGAAGGAATCGAGACCCTTCTTCAGACTCGGGGAGAGGGAGACAGAGATATGGAAGGGTAAGGTGAGAAAATGACAGATCAAAGCACACAATGCTCAAAGAGTGTAGAATGGTTCATTGTTAGCAATGGAGGCATACAAAGAGGCAATCAAGACAGTGAAACTAGTCGGAGAATGTGGGAGGGATTCCCAGAGAGAGGGAAAGCAAGGGTCACTTGGAGTTAGAGAAGTCAATAGTTATACTGCTGGGTTGTCAGTTGCCCAAGCAAAATATCAGGTGCTGTTCCTCCAATTTGCGTTGGGCCTCTGACAGTGTGGAATGAGAGGGGGTTTAAAGTATTTAGCAACTGGGAGAGCACGTAGGCCTAGGCTGACTGAGTGGAGCTACCAGCACTTGGTGTTAACCAGCAGTCTCTTCCTATACCTCAGACTACAGCATCTACTTGGCAAAGGTGCGATGGCCACCTGCTCCCTGCCCAATATCATTAGATTCCTCATATTCTGCTGGGGGAGCTTACAACCCAATATGAACATTGAATGTGTAGGAAGGAACTGCTGGTTTATTCTGAAGATAGACACAAAGTGTGTGAGTAACTCAACGGGTCAGGCAGCTTCTCTGGAGAAAAAGGATGGGTGACATTTCGGGTCAGGACCCTATTTCAGATATTGAAGTCTCCAATTTTACATAACCTCCGACCAACGACCCTTTCTCCCTCATTCCTCCTTTATTCCCCCACACCATCTCCCCCCCCACCCCCTCCCCCACCCCTCCCCCCCCACCCTCCCCCACCCCCTCTCCCCCCCATCCCCACCCCCACACCCTCTCCCCCCCACCCCCACACCCTCTCCCCCCCACCCTCCCCCCACACCCCCCACACCCTCCCCCACACCCCCACACCCTCCCCCACACCCCCTCCACCCCACCCCCACACCCTCTCCCCCCACCCCCACGCCCTCCCCCCACCCCCTCTACCCCCCCACCCCACCCCCTCTCCCCCCCCACCCCCACCCCCACACCCTCTCCACCCCCCACCCCCACCCCCTCTCCACCCCTACACCCTCTCCACCCCCACACACCACCCTCTCCATCCCCACCCCCCAGGGCCGTCTTAACGCATGAGCCTGATGGGCACTTGCCCGGGGGCCCCACGAGCATAGGGGCCCCATGCTGATCTGTGTATGTTAAGTGACTTGCAATAAATAAATACTACTTTAAAAATGTAGGTTCAATAAGTGCTTTTTTCGCAACATTTTCCATCCCTAAGTGCTTCTCACAGCGATCTGTAAGTGCTTTTCGCAACAATGTAGCACCCTAACTCCATCGCTAAGCTTTTCGGCAAGTGCTTTTCGCCGGCACGACGGGGGGGGGGGGGGGGGGGGGGGGGGGGGCTGGTAGGGAAAGGGCGGTGGGGGAGAGTAACGGTGGGGGCCCCAGTACACTGCTTTGCCCGGGGGCCCATAATGCTGTAAAAACGGCCCTGCCACCCCCACCCCCTCTCCACCCCACCCCCCTCTCCACCCCACCCCCTCTCCACCCCACCCCCTCTCCACCCCACCCCCTCTCCACCCCCACCCCCACCTCCACCCTCTCTCCACCCCCACCCCTCTCCACCCCCACCCCCCACCCCCCTCTCCACCCCCTCTCCACCCCACCCCACCCCACCCCCTCTCCACCCCTCTCCACCCCACCCCCACCCCCTCTCCACCCCCACCCACCCCCCTCTCCACCCCCTCTCCACCCCCACCCCCTCTCCACCCCACCCCCCTCTCCACCCCCACCCCCCTCTCCACCCCACCCCACCCCCTCTCCTCCCCCCCCCCCATCTCACACCCCACCCCCACCCCCCACAACCTCCCCTCTTGTACCCCCCCCCACACAATCAATCTGAAGGTTCACGACCCTAATGATACCTATCCATGTTCCCCACAGACCGCTGTTACTCCAGCACTTGCTGTCTTTTGTTTTCCTAGTTTCTTCATTAGATTCCCTATTACCGATTGGTTGATATGTTTCCCCAAGATGACCCATTGATCGCGACCTTACAGTAGTCATGCATCAATACGCACCGAGTCTTGTTTGTGTTTAAATGCCCTCTCGCGTTGTAGGCGGTATTGGTCAATGTCAGCCTGTGCCTCGCTCTTGCCTGTTTCAGCCGCCTGCCCCTTCCCTGCAGGTAACGTTCACAAAGAAAGAAAGAAAGAAAGAAAGATGCCTGATTCGGGCTTCATACCGACGGAGCCACAAGTCTGATACACACACGGGAATCGGAGGGATGATGCGTCTGATGTCTGTAAGTCTTTCTGCCATCTGCCTCCAACAATTCCTTACTGATGGTGTATGCACTTTCTACACGGATTCCGTCCTCCTGTGCACGATTTTCATTCAGATCTCGAAGCACAAAATCTAAGTAGGCAGACGGCTGTCGTTTTTATATACAGACCAATTTCTCACAGCCGTGTGGATGGATGGTGATGCAACGTGAGCTTTGGTTGTGTTATGGGTATGGCTCTGTGGGGATCAGAGAGTGTGGTGTGGGTCCCACACACTGACAACGACACTGACCCATCAGACCTTCCGTCTGAAGAAGTGTCCTGACCAGAAACGTCACCTATCCATGTTCTCCACAGATGCTGCCTGTCCCGCTGAGTTACTCCAGCACTCTGTTTTTTTTGTGTGTAAACCAGCATCTGCAGTTCCTTGTGTCCTCAGTCCCTTGGCTCTCTGTACTATCCACCAAATTGGGCACTAGCCCTCAGGGATCTGCCCTGCTTTGAGTTGTATCACTTCTTGTAGCCTGACTGGATACTGGGGAAATGTAAGGACATACAAATTGTGCTGAGCAATGGCAGCAAGGTAGAGTGATACAGTGTGGAAAGAGACCTTCAGCCACCTTGCCCACACCAACCAACATACTCCATCTACACTAGCCCCTCCCACCTGTGTTAAACCCATACCCCTCTAAACCTTTCCTGTACATGTACCTGTCCAAATGTTTCTTAAACATTGTGATAGTCTCTGCCTCAACTACCTCCTCCAACAGGTCGTTCCAAACACCCACCACCTTCTGTGTGAAATGAAAACAGATCAGTCTTGATGCTAATGGATGATGGAGCAGAACTGTAGCCTAGATGACCTACTCCTGGTCTGGCTACCTCTGTTTCTTACTGGGGTATGACATTAACAGGGGCCTCTACCTTCTACTTGTGGCATGGTATTGGCTTATTATTGTCACATGGACTGATACATAGAACAGTCTCAGCACAAGAACACAGTCTCAGCACAAGAACACAGTATCGACCCTTCAGCCCACAATGTCTGTGCTGAATGTGATGCAAAAAGAAAATGTATCACAAATAGCAGAATATAGTGTTAGTGTTACAGCGTTACAAGGTTAAAAGTTTCAGAGGAAATGTCCAATGTCTGCAATGAGAGGTTAAGCGATTGAGACTACACCCTAACATTATGTCAGTAGATCGACATAAAGAGCTGGAGTAACAAAGTAACTCAACAGCTCAGGCAACATCTCTGGAGAAAAAGAGTGGGTAATGTTTCGGGTTGGGACACTTCTTCAGAAAGGTCATCACCCATCCCTTATCCCCAGAGTACTACCTGACCCATTGCATTGCATTTGTATCTTCTGACTGACGGAAGAGGGGAGAAGAGTAAATGACTGGGTTGAGAAAGGTCCTTGATTATGTTGGCTGCATGAAGTGTAGATGGACAATATCTAAGAACCTGAATAGCGGTTGAGGAAACAAATGTGACTGTCATGAAATGCTCACATAATCGCAAGTTGTTTGTTGGGCTTTGTAATATTAGCACCCAGAACACACCATGTTGTACATCATTGTCGCCTACTTTCTCAAGGCAATGTGAAATGTAGATGAAGTCAATGGTGGGCTGTTTGGTCTGTGAGATGGACTAGATTATGTCCACAACTCCCTGCAATTTCTTGTGGACTTGGGCAGAGCTGTTTCCAAATCAACCCACTAGGATGATTTCCATGGAGCATCTGTAGAATTGGTAAGGTTGCTGGACACAAGCAGTACTTTCTCAGTTACCCGAGGGAGGAGAGGCATGGGTGTGCTTTCTTGGCCATGACCTCAATGTGGTTGGTAATGGACAAATTATCACTGATATTTACACAAAGGAACCTGCAGCTCTCGATCATCTAAATTTATATTACTGCCATTGAAGCTGATCTGGGGTGTTGGGTTTGGCCGTGACTAAAGCTAGCTTGTATTTGGGAAGATGGCTAAAGATGGCTAAAGCTGGCTTGTATTGGGAAGCCAGACAAGGAAGATATTTGAAAAGGATCTTGCATCTTCCATAGGAGGTGATTGTCAGGCTTGCATTTTCAAGTGAAGTTGCACCATACAATTCAAGGGCAGTATTCACCTTACAGAATTGTCAGTGGTGCTGAGTTAATGGGGCCACTTGCGTGACAATCTCCCCTGCTCCCCCTGCCACGCCACCCCCTCCCCTCCAATTCAGCCAGTGAGTTTTCTTGCCTTTTATTTCCATATACTAAAGTTTAAACTTTTTTTTCATAGTAGGAAAGTGACAGTTATATAAGATGTTAGTGAGGCCGCATTTAGAGTGTTGTGTTCAGTTCTGGGCACCATGTTATAGGAAAGAAGTTGTCAAGGTGGAAAGGGTGCAGAGAAGATTTACGAGATGTCGCCAGAGCTTGGAGGCCTGATATATAGATAGAGGTTAAGCTGGCTGGAACTCTCTTCCTTGGAGCACAGGAGGATGAGGGGTGATCTTACAGAGGGGTACAAAATCATGAGATGAATAGATTGGGTAAACGCACAGATTCTCTTCTCCAGAGTAGGAGAATAGAGAACTAGAGGACCTGGATAAAGGTGAAAGGAGAAAATTTAAATATTAATCCTGAGGGGTAACTTTTACATACAGTGTGTGGTGGGTGTTTGGAACGGGCTGCCGGTGGAGGTAGTTGAGGCAGGGACTATCACAATGCTTAAGATACATTTTGACAGGTATATGGATAGGACAGGTTTTAGAGGATATGGGCCAAATGCAGACAGGTGGCACAAGAGTACATGGGACATGAGTAGATGGGATGTGTTGGTCAGTGTGGGCTAGTTGGGCCAAAGGGTCTGTTTCCAAGCTGTAGGCCCCTATGACTCTAAGTTATAGCAGAAGATGAGTTGAATACGTGACAAGTCGCAGTGAAATTCTTTGCTTTCAAAGAAAATGGTAGAAATACTGAGCAGCTCAAGCAGAATTGAGCAGCTCAAGGGCGGCACGGTGGCGCAGCGGTAGAGTTGCTGCCTTACAGCGAATGCAGCGCCGGAGACTCAGGTTCGATCCTGACTACGGGCGCCGTCTGTACGGAGTTTGTACGTTCTCCCTGTGACCTGCGTGGGTTTTCTCCGAGATCTTCGGTTTCCTCCCACACTCCAAAGACGTACAGGTATGTAGGTTAATTGACTGGGTAAATGTAAAAATTGTCCCTAGTGTGTGTAGGATAGTGTTAATGTGCGGGGATCGCTGGGCGGCACGGGCTTGGTGGGCCCAAGGGCATGTTTCCGCACTGTATCTCTAAATCTAAAAATCAAAAAACTGCAGACACAAGAAACTGCAGACGCAACTCACAAAAACGGATACAAAGTGCTGGAATAACTCAGTGGGTCAGGCAGTAACTCTGGAGAACACGAATAGGTGACGTTTCAGGTTCGGACCCTTCTTCAGACTGCATCTGGTCACTGACCAATCGTTCAAGGTGGGGATAGTTGGATATGAAGCAAGTGCATAGAATCGCTAGGCATTTGTAGTAATCCGTGACAAGTGTACAATCTTTTAAATTTTTCTTCCTCTAATCTATTGGAATTCCTAGGATGCAGCCAGAGGATTGGTTTGGCCTGGTGTCATGTTCAGCACGGACATTATGGGTCAAAGGGTGTGCTCCTGTGTTGTACTGTTCTACATTCTATGACCTGTGGTTACATGAGCAGATGCTGTGGACAGTAGAGTGGGTGTTTGTGGTGATGGAGGAGTTAACAGGGAAGTTGATGAGTGAACAATGCAGAAGGGGAAGTGACAGAAGATGTGTGGACAATTGTATGACACTTTCTAGGATGATGTAAATAAGAAAACTACTGAGTTGGAAACATCCAGCTTTGCAGTTCTCACTAGAAAGTTGATCACACACTTTAGAAGTAGTTCCCATTCCAAAAAGGGTGTGGAGTGCAAACTTTGGGGAAGTACTTTTATCACC
This sequence comes from Rhinoraja longicauda, assembly GCF_053455715.1. Classification (NCBI taxonomy): domain Eukaryota; kingdom Metazoa; phylum Chordata; class Chondrichthyes; order Rajiformes; family Arhynchobatidae; genus Rhinoraja; species Rhinoraja longicauda. Next base: position 60,782,979 of record NC_135963.1, on the reverse strand, counting down.
AGACATCTTGCAAACTGTGATGTAGGAAAATAACTGCAGATGCTGGTACAAATGGGAGGTATCACAAAATGCTGGAGTAACTCAGCAGGAGTGAACTGTGATGATCAGTTATAAGCGTTTCATTGTATCTCGGTGCACGTGACAATAATAAACTCAACTATACTGTGGTCATCAAGGGGACAGTTTCAAGCCTTGTTCACAAATGGCCCAAAACTTGGATTCCTCTAATTTCATGCATTCTCTCTCACTCTACCCCCCACCCTAGTTGTCCTACCAATGTTCGCATCCCTGTATCTCTTTGCTATCACCTCTTTCCCATCCAATTCTGGGCTCCACCATTCCTTGGTCATCTGTTGCCGGCCCTAATTTATCTGGCCTTTCCGACCTCTAGTTTCTACCCCCCTCTACTTCAGCCTGAAGAAGGGTTCCGACCCGAAATGTCACCCATTCTCCTTCTCCAGAGATGCTGCCTGACCCGTTGAGTTACTCCAGCACTCTGTGAAACGTCACCTATCCATGTTCTCCAGAGATGCTGCCTGACCCGCTGAGTTACTCCAGCACTTTGTATCTATCTTCTGGATAAACCAGCATCTGCTGTTCCCTCCTACATCTTAAGTCCAATTGTCACCTGGCCCTGTTTTCAACACTTAGTGTTAGAAGTGGCAAGGGGCTGTTGGAGATGGATGGACTGGTTAAAGCAAGGACTATAAAACAAAGTCATGAAAACAACCTAATAACACCATGATACCCTTGTGAGGATTGTGAAAATCTATCCTGTATCTCCCTGTAAAATGCAGGGCTTATTAGGTGAAGGCAGTGGACAATGGAACCACAGACCAGTTGGTCCTTGCCTAGAGTCGTTTCTCCTGCTGAGTGAATCATGCCTAACCAAGCTGGCAGAAGTGCCCGCTTTCCCCAGAGGAGTCATAGAGTGATACAGTGTGGAAACAGGCCCTTCAGCCCACCTTGCCCACACCGGGCAACATGTCCCAGCTACACTCGTCCCACCTGCCCACGTTTGGGCCATGTCCCTCCAAACCTGTCCTATCTATGTACCTGTCTAACTGTTTCTTAAATGTTGGGATAGTCCCTGCAACTACCTCCTCTGGCAGCTTGTTCCATACATCCACCACCCTTTGTGTGAAAAAGTTACCCCTCAGATTCCTATTGAATCTTTTCCCCCTCACCTTAAATCTATGTCCTCTGGTCCTGGATTCCCCTGCTCTGGGCAAGAGACTCTGTGCATCTGCCCGATCTATTCCTCTCATGATCGTATGAGATTGGGGAGAAGAGGGCAATGGAGGCTGTTTCCCTATGTTCGTCGAGTGAAGGACAGGGCTGGCTTCTGTTGCAAAGCTCACCTGCCGGCAGCAGCAGTGCCTGGGCATGGCAGGGTACAGCTGGGGCCCTGGCTTCTCCTGTGGCTGACCCCAGCAGACGCTAGTGGCTCCAACATGGATGGACAGACCTGCAGTGAGGAAGCTAAGCTGGCTGATTTTAGGTCAATGAATAACAGTCAGAGGCTGCCAACTTTAAAATCAATATGCTACTCATATTCATTTTAGTTTATAGATAGAGTGAGGAAACAGGCCCTTCGGCCCACTGAATCTGTCCCCGAACACTAGCACTATCCTACACACAATGATCAATTTACAGAGGCCACGTAACCTACAAACCTGACCTGCCCCTGATATGGCATTTGGAATGTGGGAGGAAACTAGAAAGCCCGCGTGGTTACAGGGAGAACGTGCAAACTCCACACTGACAGCACCGGCAGTCAGAATCGTACATGGTTCTGTGGTGCTGTCATGCAGTGATTCTACCGCTGCATCACTGTGCCACCCCTTGCATATTCTGCGCAAGTAATCAACGTTTCTACAGTCTGAAGAAGGATCTCGTGCTGAAATGTCAACTATTCCTTCTCTCCAGAGATGCTGCCTGTCTCGCTGAGTTACTCCAGCTTTTTGTGTCTATCTTTGGTTTAAACCAGCGTCTGCAGTCCCTTCCTGCACATTCTACAGTCATGGTCTGTATGGATCGGCCAATCTCTGGAGAAAATCATTCTTTACCAAGCATCTAACATGTTCTCAGGTCACAGTTATTTACAGGTACCTCTAATAATGACTTTGATTTTTGTTGAGAGGGTCAAGTTTGGGAATAGAGGAATATGGATCACATGCTGGCAGAGGAAGTGAGTTAAAGTAGGCATCAGCTTCAGTATGTAAAAGCTGATGGGCTTGTGCTGACTGTTCTGTGTTCTATGTTTACCCTGAAGATACTATGGGCAGCATTTTAGCAGCTTTCACTACATGTTTGTCCAACAATGCTATGCCAGTGGAGAAATCTCTTACCGCATGGATGCCCTGTGTTCCCCAGTACAGTGTATCAGGGGCAAGGCATGTTTGTACCTCTAACCCTTCTCTTTGCACACAGTGTTGTAGCATATATATAATTATGGCCAGAGCAAAGTGCAGGCTGAAGTTGCTGCTGAGCAAAATGCCAACAGTTTGGTCCCAGCTGTGATCCAGTAATCCAGTAAGTGAACCATCCTCTCACCAGCTAGTCAGCGATCCTGACCTCCCATCTACCTCATTGGAGACATTTGAACTATCTTTAATATGTTAAACTAATTTAATATATTGTATTTTCTTGTATACTGAACCGCTCCCTCCTCCTCCTCCTCCCTGCACGCACGGCCAGTGGGTGGGGGTGAGGGTGGGGGTGAGGGTGGGGGTGGGCGACAGTGGGGGGGCATGGGGTGGAGAGAGTGGGGGGAGGAGAGAGTGGGGGGAAGGGGGGGAGGAGGGGGTGGGGGAGGAGAGGGTGGGGGTGGAGGTGGGGGGGAGAGTGGGGGTGGGGAGGAGGGCAGGCTGGGGGTGGGGAGGAGGGAAGAGTGGGGGAGGGGGAGAGTGGGGTGGGAAGAAGATTGGGGGTGGGGGGGGAGAGTGGGGTGCGGGCAGGGAGAGTGGGGGTGCGGGGAGGGGAGGGAAGTGGGGGTGAGGGGAGAGAGTATTTGGGTGGGGAGGGGGAAATGGGGGTGGAGGCAGGGCTGGGGGGAGTGGGGGCAGGGGAAGGGCAAGTGGGGAGGGGAAAGTGGGGGTGGGTAGGGGGATGTAGTGGGACAGTGGGGGGAGGAGGGGGGATAAAGGGGATAGAGTGGGGGGGGTTGAGGGTGCGGGAGGAGAGAGTGGGGGTGGGGGGGAAGGGGGACAGTGGGGGTGGGGAGGAGGGGAGAGTGGGGGAGAGGAGTGGGGGGAGGAGAGAGTGGGGGTGAGGGGAGGGTGGGGGTGGGAGCGAGTGTGGGTGGGGGGGAAAGGGGGGTGGGGAGAGTGGGGGTGGGAGCGGGGGAGAGTGGGGGTGGGGAGGAGGGGGGGTTGGGGAGTACGAAAGAGTGGGGGGCAGAGGAGAGTGGGGGTGGGAGCGGGGGAGAGTGGGGGTGGGGAGGAGGGGGGGTTGGGGAGTAGGAAAGTGTGGGGGGCAGAGGAGAGTGGGGGTGGGAGCGGGGGAGAGTGGGGGTGGGGAGGAGGGCAGAGTGGGGGTGGGGAAGGAAGAGTGGGGGGGGTGGGGCGAGGGGAGGGAGGTGGTGATGAGAGGATGGGTAGGGGACTGGGGTGGAGGGGAGAGTAGGGGTGGGGAGCTGGGAATGGGGGTGGAGGCAGGCCTGGGAGGATTGGTTGCGGGGAGGGGCAAGTGGGGATGGAGTGGGTTAGTGGGGGAGGAGAGGGAGATAAGGGGGATTGAGTGGGGGGGGGGGTTGAGGGTGCTACACCAATACAGGAGAGGCTTTGGGTCCAGGGCTCACTCAGTGACACCCTCTCCCCTTCCCTGTCCCCCCTCCACGAGGAATGGGCCCAACGGGTCCACTTGGTCTAGTATAAACTAAAACTCTCATCTTGTATGTATGGGTGTATGTATGTTCCCGAAATACAGCCGAAACGGTACATCTTGCGTCACAACGGAGACGCAACAGTTATCCGTGTGTGCGCAGTTGGTGGAGGGTTGCCGGGCCCGGCGGCGGCATACCTGCGCAGCAGCACCGGGAGGACCAGCGCCCGTCCCGGCGTGCCCCGCGCCTGACTTTCCTCCCGTGGTGCAGTGCGGTGGCAGAGAGAAGGTCAAAGAAGATGGCCATCAGATCCGCACATGCACAGTTGGGGGAGGGTTGCTGGGCCTGGCGGCGACGTGCCTGCGCAGCAGCACCGGGAGGACCAGCGCCCGTCCCGGCGTGCCCCGCGCCTGATCTTCCTCCAGTGGTGCAGCAGAGCGGCAGAGGAAAGGTCAGAGAAGAGGGCCGCCGAAGATGGCAGGACGAACATGGAGTAGCGCCTTGCGGCTCTCCTACTGCTGGCTGTCACGAAGGCCGCCCGGGGCTGCGGTGAGTGGCTCCCTCTCCCCTTTCCTCTCCCCCCTCGCCCGCCCCCGGTCCCGAGGGAGACTGCCCGGCCGCCACAGCCTCAGATATACCCTGGGATCTTGCTGTGTGCTTTTGGAGTGGCAGAGGGTGCTAGACCAATGCAGGAGAGGTTTGGAGCCGATTGGGGTTATGGTTCAAATGCAAGGGTTATTTGAGTATAATCTGAGTGGGATCTTGCTGTACATTGCAGGGGAGGGGGAGGTGGGGGGTCCGACTGATTCTGGGGGACGGGGAGGGTGCTAGACCAGTGCAGGAGGGGTTTGGAGCCGATTGGGGTTGTGGTTCAAATACAAGGGTTATTTAAGTATAACCTGGGATCTTGCTGTGCATTGCGGGGGAGGGGGAGGTGGGGTATAACCTGGGATCTTGCTGTGCATTGCGGGGGAGGGGGAGGTGGGGTATAACCTGGGATCTTGCTGTGCATTGCGGGGGAGGGGGAGGTGGGGTATAACCTGGGATCTTGCTGTGCATTGCGGGGGAGGGGGGTCTGACTGACTCTGTGGGAATCCAATGGTTGCACGGGTCGTCTAGTATCTATATACAAATATCGGGACATATGACAATAAAACATTCTATACCTTGCACTAAATACTGTGCCCTTCCTTCACCCTGTATCTGTACACTGTGGATACCTTGATTATAATCATGTGTGATCTTTGACTGGATATCATGCAAATTGAATCTTTTTGCTGTTCCTCGGTGCGCGTGACAATAATAAACTTAACTAAAACCTTTGCTGGTACAATTTATATTTGTGATATACATTTTGTTCAAAGTCTGAAGAATCTAATATCAATGCTTCCTCTACAATAATGATGTTCGTGTTTCATTTCCCCGGTGTGCTGCAACTATCTTTCGCTATCAATGAGAGTGGGCGAGAGTTTATTAATAGTTTCATTTACTCACGCTTCTTGGCCTCTTCTAACTTTTCCTTTGCCCGCTTCTCTGCTTGCAGTAGCTGATGGATTCCCTGTGAGTGGCTGGTCATGTTGTCCGGTGAGACAGCAGACTGCCAGGGCAGCACTCAGCTCCACATTTATAGGGTCCCTGTGACTTTGCCTTGTTGTGGCTACAAACACAAGCACTGCTTGTAGAGCAGAGCCAGCTCCAGTCACAGGCTGCTTTCAGCTAGCTATACCCAACCCAGCAGATCACCAATGCTTGATGTGCCTTATCCCATGTCTGACTAAAACACAAACATTGGCTGTGCTCAGCACAGTAACTCAGCAGTTCAGGCAGCATCTCTGAAAGAACGTGGCCTATACATGTTAATCATGGTCATACAGTCCTTAGGCCCAACTTGCCCATGCTGGCCAAGATTACCTATCTAATCCCACTTGGCCCGAGTGGGACAGGCAGCATATCTGGATAGAAGCAATGGCCCATTCCTTCTCTCCAGAGATGCTGCCTGTCCTGCTGAGTTACTCCAGCATTTTGTGTTTGTATTCAGTTTAAACCAGCACCTGAGTTCCTTCCTATACTTGGCTCATATCCCTCTAATTCTTTCCTATCCATGTACCTGTCCAAGTATCTTAAATTTTGTAATCGTACCTGCCTCAACGACCTCCTCTGGCAAGCTTGTTCCACATACCCACTACCCTCTATGTGGAAAAAAGTTGCCCCTCATTTTCCAATTAAAACTTTCTCCCCTCACCTTAGACCTACAGTGCATTCAGAAAGTATTCAGACCCCTTCACTTTTTCCACATTTTGCTACGTTACAGCCGTATATTTTAAAATTGATTAATTTTTTTTAAATCATCTACACACAATAACCCATAATAAAAAAGCGAAAACAGGTGTTTAGAAATTTTTGCAAAGTATTTAAAAAGAAATAACTGAAATATCAAATTTACATAAATATTCAGACCTTTTGCTATGACACTCAAAATTGAGCTTATGTTCATCCTTGATTATCCTTGAGATGTTTCTACAATTTGATTGGAGTCCACCAGTGGTAAATTAGATTGACTGGACATGATTTGGAAAGGCACACACCTGTCTATATAAGGTCCCACAGTTGACAGTGCATGTCAGAGCAAAAACCAAGCCATGAAGACGAAGGAATTGTCCGTAGACCTCCGAGACAGGATTGTGTGGAGACACAGATCTGGGGAAGGGTATAAAACAATTTCTGCACCATTGCAGGACCTGTTTTCGCTTTTTTATTATGGGGTATTGTGTGTAGATTGATGATTAAAAAATTAATTTAATCCATTTTAAAATAAGGCGGTAATGTAGCAAAACGTGGAAAAAGTGAAGGGGTCTGAATACTTTCCGAATGCACTGTATATTCTTCTACCCGGTAAAAGAGTCTGTATTTACTCTAGCTATTCCCTTATGATTTTAAACCCCCCTGTAAGATCGCCCCTCAGTCTCCTGTGCTTCAAGGAATAAAGTTCTAGTCTGCCCAACCTCTCCAACACAGTTACTCCAGCACAGTTTTTTTGCTCAAGATTCCAGCATCTGCAGTTCCTTGTGTCTGTAGGTGGATTTATGCAGCAAGATCAGTGAAAATACTAAATAAAACAAGAGGCAATTCTGAGGATCTTATCACCCACTAATCTTGTTTTTGTTACTCTTGTTTTTTTTACATTTACATTTTCCTTCAATCACATTTTGTCCTCTGGTAGCATAAATAAAACTGGCCAACTGGTCAGACTGACCATAATATTGTCTGTCTATATCCCTCCACAGATACTGCCTGACTCCCTGAGTTCCAACAGCACATTGTTTTTTTGCTTTAGTTTCCAGCATCTGCAGTGTCTTGCACTGGAGTATTGTAGAGCAGAGGGATCTAGTACAGGTGCATAGTTCCTTGAAGGTCGAGTCGCAGGTAGATAAGGTGATTGGCACTTTGGGTATAGAAGTTGTGAGAAGATGTTGCTGGTGAGACTGCATTTAGAATAATGTGTTCAGTTCTGGGCACCATGTTATAGGAAAGATATTGTCAAGCTTGAAACATAGAAACATAGAAACATAGAAACATAGAAACAGAAAATAGGTGCAGGAGGAGGCCATTCGGTCCCTTGAGCCAGCACCGCCATTCACTGTGATCATGACTGATCATCCACAATCAGTAACCCGTGCCTGCCTTCTCCCCATATCTCTTGATTCCACTAGCCCCTAGAGCTCTATCTAACTCTATCTAGCTCTATACCGACCCTAAGAAAGACTAGTCCTACATCCTGACAAAATATGCCTCATCTTTGCCTGCACTGAACACCAGGGACAGGCCGGGTCACGGAAACATAGAAACATAGAAACATAGACAACAGGTGCAGAAGGAGGCCAATTGGCCCTTTGAGCCAGTAATGCCATTCATTGTGATCATTGCTGTTCATCCACAATCAGTAACCTGTGCCTGCCTTTTCCCCATATCCCTTGATTCTACTAGCCCCTAGAGCTCTATCTAACTCTCATTTAAATTCATCTAGTGAATTGGCCTCCACTGCCTTCCATGGCAGAGAATTCCACAAATTCACAACTCTCTGGGTGAAAAAGTTTCTTCTCACCTCAGTTTTAAATGGCCTCCCCTTAATTCTTAGACTGTGACCCCTGGTTCTTGACTCCCACAACATTGGGAACATTTTTCCTGCATCTAACTTGTCCAGTCCTTTTATAATTTTATACATCTCTGTAAGATCCCCTCTCATCCTTCTAAACTCCAGTGAATACAAGGCTAGTCTTTCCAATCTTTCCTCCATCCTAGGGATTAACCTCCTGAACCTACGCTGCACTGCCTCAATAGCAAGGACGTCCTTTCTCAAATGAGGAGACCAAAACTGCACACAATACTCCAGATGTGGTCTCACCAGGGCCCTATACAACTGCAGAAGGACCTCTTTGCTCCTATACTCCAAATCCTCTCATTATGAAGGCCAACATGCCATTAGCTTTCTTCACTGCCTGCTGTACCTGCACGCTTACTTTCAGTGACTGGTGTACAAGGACACCAAGGTCTCATTGCAATTCCCCTTTACCTAATCTGACACCATTGAGATAATAATCTGCCTCCTTGTTTTTGCCGCCAAAGTGGATAACCTCACATTTATCTACAATTTACATTATACTGCATCTGCCACGCATCTGCCCACTCACTCAACCTGTCCAGGTCACCCTTCAACCTCCTAACATCATCTTCACAGTTTACACTGCCACCCAGCTTTGTGTCATCTGCAAACTTGCTCGTGTTACTTCTAATTCCATCATCCAAATCATTAATATATATTGTAAATAGTTGCGGCCCCAACACCGAGCCTTGCGGTACTCCACTCGCCACTGCCTGCCATTCTGAAAAGGACCAGTTTATTTCTACTCTTTGCTTCCTGTCTGTCAACCAATTCTCTATCCATGTCAATACCCTGCCCCCAATACCATGTGCTCTAATTTTGCTCTCCAATCTCCCGTGTGGGACCTTATCAAAGGCTTTCTGAATGTCTAGATACTCTACATCCACTGGCTCCCCTTCATCCATTTTACTTGTCACATCCTCAAATTTTTTTCCAGAAGATTAGTCTAGCAGGATTTCCCCTTCATAAATCCATGCTGACCAGTCCTTTTACTGCTATCCAAATACGCCATTATTACTTCTCAAATAAATTGACACCATCTAAATGGAGGCTAAATGGCCTATGATTGCCCGTTTTCTCTCTTGAAAAGTGGGATAAGATTAGCTATCCTCCAATCCCATATCCCTTGATTTCACTAGCCCCTAGCGCTCTATCTAACTCTCTCTTAAATCCATCCAGTGATTTGGCTTCCACTGCCCTCTGTGGCAGAGAATTCCACAAATTCACAACTCTGGGTGAAAAAGTTCCTTCTCACTTCAGTTTTAAATGGCCTCCCCTTTATTCTAAGCCTGTGTTCCCTGGTTCTGGACTCGCCGAACATTGGGAACATTTTTCCTGCATCCTTTTATAATTTTATATGTTTCTATAAGATCCCCTCTCATCCTTCTAAACTCCAGTGAATACAAGCCTAGTCTTTTCAATCTTTCCTCATATGACAGTCCCGCCATCCGAGGGATCAATCTCATGAACCTACGCTGCATTGCCTCAATTACAAGGATGTCCTTCCTCAAATTAGGAGACCAAAACTGTACACAATACTCCAGATGTGGTCTTACCAGGGCCCTATACAACTGCAGAAGAACTTCTCTACTCCTATACTGAAATCCTCTCGTTATGAAGGCAAACATTCCATTAGCTTTCTTCACTGCCTGCTGTACCTGCACGCCAACTTTCTGTGACTGGTGTACAAGGACACCCAGGTCTCGCTGCACCTCCCCCTTACCTAACCTGACACCATTGAGATAATAATCTGCCTCCTTGTTTTTGCCGTCAAAGTGAATAACCTCACATTTATCTATATTATACTGCATCTGCCACGCATCTGCCCACTCACTCAACCTGTCCAGGTCACCCTGCAACCTCCTAACATCCTTTTCACAGTTCACACTGCCACCCAGCTTTGTGTCATCCGCAAACTTACTAGTGTTGCTTCTAATTCCCTTTTCCAAATCATTAATATATATGGTAAACAGTTCCTCTATCCCCCTAGATCCTCTGTCCTCTAGTACATCTGGGAGATTGTTTGTGTTTTCCTTAGTGAAGACAGATCCAAAGTACCTGTTCAACTTTTCCGCCATTTCCTTGTTACCCATAATAATTTCACCTGTTTCTGCCTTCAAGGGACCCACATTTGTTTTTACTAATCTTTTTCTCTTAACATACCTAAAGAAGCTTTTACTGTCCTTCTTTATATTCTTGGCCAGCTTCGCTTCGTACCTCATCTTTTCAGCCCGTTTTGCCAGTTTTGCTATCTTCTGTTGTCCTTTCAAAGTTGCCCAATTCTCCAGCTTCCCGTTACTCTTTGTAATGTTATACATCCATTAGTGTCTTCTTACCTTTACAATTCCTCAAATCTATCCACAGTGACTCCACCTCGTCAGTCCCTATGTCACCCCTTGCAAGGGACTGAATTTCACCCCTCACCAACAGAGCTACCCCCACCACCTCTGCCCACCTGCCTGTCCTTTCTATAGGATGTATAACCCTGAATATTCTCAGGCCCAATCCTCCTGCAGCCACGTCTCTGTAATCCCCAAAATGTCATATCTACCAACCTCTAACTGAGCCTCAAGCTCATCTACTTTACTTCTTATACTTCGCGCATTCATATATGGTACTTTTAATCCTTTGCTCATCTCACCTTTCATATCGACTCCTATTACACTTGGCCATTCTCTCCTATTCCTTCGTGAGCTTTCTGCCCGTTAATTCTGGGGTCTTTCTTAACTTTTCCTATCCTCTCTTTCCCTTTAACTCCATCCTTGTCCATCCCATTTGAATCACTATTTAGTTTAAAACCACCTGTCCCCACCTAGCCACTGTTTGAGGTTCTGCGGTGATGGCAACACATCGTAAATAGCCCTTATAAGGAAACTTACATGCCCCGCCTCCATGCACCACAGGTCCCTCCAGCTAAACCTTCTCTTTTCTACACTTTCCCAGTTCATCCACTGTCCCTGCTTAGTCTGAGCTACTGGCCTTATACATCTCACCGCTTCCTCCTGACAACATACCTGCTCGACAACCAATTTCCTCCTCTCTGTTGGACCTGCCTTACTCCACACTGCTTTCGTGTGCTGGGCCCTAAGCCTCCTTTCCCTTGCTGCACCCTACCAACAATGTCTGTATGCCTCAGAGCTGCTTGTGCTTCTTCTACTGCCTGCTTAAGTTCCATTTCCTCCCTTGAGTTACACTTGGCACCAGATTACTAAGTAAGATATCCTTTTATGACGGCATTCTTGCTCCCTGATAACTGCAACTCTAACCTCACTTAGCACACTTAAATAATAATAATAATATTCATTTATTGTCATTGCAACGAGTACAACGAAATTAAAAAATAGCCAATCCTGACGGTGCGTACAAACATATATGCAATAAATGCAAAAACAAATAAATACAATTATATTAAGTACAAAGATTTTTTAACAGTGTTGCCTAGTGCAGAAGGTAGTGTTCAGTTCTCATATGGCCCTGGGGTAAAAACTGTTCTTAAGTCTGTTTGTTCGGGATTTGATCGACCTGAAACGTCGACCAGAGGGCAGATGAACAAACAGACGGTGGCCGGGGTGGGATGGATCTTTTATTATTTGTCCTCTGTTAGGCGAGACAATGGTAAATGGAGAATACCTTTCCCATATAGAGTCACATTACAAAGACATGGTGGAACTCATAACCATTTCCTAATATGTAAACTAACCAATCTCTCTAAACTTTCCACCTTAGAAATTGGCGCCTGATATACTGCCAATGGCCACATCAACCTAGCTAGGTACTGAGTGTAGTGTACTGAGACTTGGAGCTAGCTCCTCATCACGTCTCAGCACATTGCTACACACTCTCGCATCCACTACCCTCGCACTTGCTGAGGTAAGTGACACACGGATTCCTCCAGTAGCAACAGGTTGACTGCAGAGCCAAACGTGTGAAGAGAGCAAACTCAATGCGAGCACTTATTTCAAGAGAACAAAAACAGGGATGTAATGTTGAGGCTCTTAAGGTGCTGGTCAGGCTGCATTGGGAATATTGTGAGCAATTTTGGGCCCCATATCTGAGGAAGGATGTGCTGGCTCTGGGGAGGGTCCAGAGGAGGTTTATAACAATGATCCCAGGAATGAGTGGGTTAACATATGATGAGCGTTTGTCGGCACTGGGCCTGTACTCACTGGAGTTCAGAAGAATGAGGGGGGACCTCATTGAAACATACAGAATAGTGAAAGGCTTAGATAGAGTCAGGGCCGTCTTTACAGCATTATGGGCCCCGGGCAAAGCAGTGTACTGGGGCCCCTACGACAACTACTCACAGGAATAAAAATGTAAATGGTCGATAAAATTAAACATATATTTATTTTATTGGCACTTCCAACAAAATCGGTGTTGAAACATTAAAAACATGCTGTACAGCAACAACTAATCAACATGATAAACATTTGAACAATACACGAGGCTTGAAAAACACAATAATACTCAGTAAGCCATACAGATTAGATGTCACAGTATGAAATTACTACAAATTTCTTATTATAACAAGCATTTGCAGCATTTCTTTGCAGAGAATTGCTTTATTATTGGCTTGAAGTCAATGGTCTTTAGGATGTCATTTTCCATGCACGAGTGAAAGCCAGTTCAAACCATGCTGCCCCATTGTGCTACCAAGCTGATTTTTTATAAGTTTCAGTCTTGAAAAAGAACGTTCTCCTGTACAGTGGGTCACCATCATGCACATGAACACTCTGAGTGCAATTTCAACATTCAGGAATACAGATTTCAAATTGTCGGAAATTATTTTTCTGTACAATGGAAAGTGTGGGGGGCAGAGGAGAGTGGGGGTGGGAGCGGGGGAGAGTGGGGGTGGGGAGGAGGGCAGAGTGGGGGTGGGGAAGGAAGAGTGGGGGGGGTGGGGCGAGGGGAGGGAGGTGGTGATGAGAGGATGGGTAGGGGACTGGGGTGGAGGGGAGAGTAGGGGTGGGGAGCTGGGAATGGGGGTGGAGGCAGGCCTGGGAGGATTGGTTGCGGGGAGGGGCAAGTGGGGATGGAGTGGGTTAGTGGGGGAGGAGAGGGAGATAAGGGGGATTGAGTGGGGGGGGGGGTTGAGGGTGCTACACCAATACAGGAGAGGCTTTGGGTCCAGGGCTCACTCAGTGACACCCTCTCCCCTTCCCTGTCCCCCCTCCACGAGGAATGGGCCCAACGGGTCCACTTGGTCTAGTATAAACTAAAACTCTCATCTTGTATGTATGGGTGTATGTATGTTCCCGAAATACAGCCGAAACGGTACATCTTGCGTCACAACGGAGACGCAACAGTTATCCGTGTGTGCGCAGTTGGTGGAGGGTTGCCGGGCCCGGCGGCGGCATACCTGCGCAGCAGCACCGGGAGGACCAGCGCCCGTCCCGGCGTGCCCCGCGCCTGACTTTCCTCCCGTGGTGCAGTGCGGTGGCAGAGAGAAGGTCAAAGAAGATGGCCATCAGATCCGCACATGCACAGTTGGGGGAGGGTTGCTGGGCCTGGCGGCGACGTGCCTGCGCAGCAGCACCGGGAGGACCAGCGCCCGTCCCGGCGTGCCCCGCGCCTGATCTTCCTCCAGTGGTGCAGCAGAGCGGCAGAGGAAAGGTCAGAGAAGAGGGCCGCCGAAGATGGCAGGACGAACATGGAGTAGCGCCTTGCGGCTCTCCTACTGCTGGCTGTCACGAAGGCCGCCCGGGGCTGCGGTGAGTGGCTCCCTCTCCCCTTTCCTCTCCCCCCTCGCCCGCCCCCGGTCCCGAGGGAGACTGCCCGGCCGCCACAGCCTCAGATATACCCTGGGATCTTGCTGTGTGCTTTTGGAGTGGCAGAGGGTGCTAGACCAATGCAGGAGAGGTTTGGAGCCGATTGGGGTTATGGTTCAAATGCAAGGGTTATTTGAGTATAATCTGAGTGGGATCTTGCTGTACATTGCAGGGGAGGGGGAGGTGGGGGGTCCGACTGATTCTGGGGGACGGGGAGGGTGCTAGACCAGTGCAGGAGGGGTTTGGAGCCGATTGGGGTTGTGGTTCAAATACAAGGGTTATTTAAGTATAACCTGGGATCTTGCTGTGCATTGCGGGGGAGGGGGAGGTGGGGTATAACCTGGGATCTTGCTGTGCATTGCGGGGGAGGGGGAGGTGGGGTATAACCTGGGATCTTGCTGTGCATTGCGGGGGAGGGGGAGGTGGGGTATAACCTGGGATCTTGCTGTGCATTGCGGGGGAGGGGGGTCTGACTGACTCTGTGGGAATCCAATGGTTGCACGGGTCGTCTAGTATCTATATACAAATATCGGGACATATGACAATAAAACATTCTATACCTTGCACTAAATACTGTGCCCTTCCTTCACCCTGTATCTGTACACTGTGGATACCTTGATTATAATCATGTGTGATCTTTGACTGGATATCATGCAAATTGAATCTTTTTGCTGTTCCTCGGTGCGCGTGACAATAATAAACTTAACTAAAACCTTTGCTGGTACAATTTATATTTGTGATATACATTTTGTTCAAAGTCTGAAGAATCTAATATCAATGCTTCCTCTACAATAATGATGTTCGTGTTTCATTTCCCCGGTGTGCTGCAACTATCTTTCGCTATCAATGAGAGTGGGCGAGAGTTTATTAATAGTTTCATTTACTCACGCTTCTTGGCCTCTTCTAACTTTTCCTTTGCCCGCTTCTCTGCTTGCAGTAGCTGATGGATTCCCTGTGAGTGGCTGGTCATGTTGTCCGGTGAGACAGCAGACTGCCAGGGCAGCACTCAGCTCCACATTTATAGGGTCCCTGTGACTTTGCCTTGTTGTGGCTACAAACACAAGCACTGCTTGTAGAGCAGAGCCAGCTCCAGTCACAGGCTGCTTTCAGCTAGCTATACCCAACCCAGCAGATCACCAATGCTTGATGTGCCTTATCCCATGTCTGACTAAAACACAAACATTGGCTGTGCTCAGCACAGTAACTCAGCAGTTCAGGCAGCATCTCTGAAAGAACGTGGCCTATACATGTTAATCATGGTCATACAGTCCTTAGGCCCAACTTGCCCATGCTGGCCAAGATTACCTATCTAATCCCACTTGGCCCGAGTGGGACAGGCAGCATATCTGGATAGAAGCAATGGCCCATTCCTTCTCTCCAGAGATGCTGCCTGTCCTGCTGAGTTACTCCAGCATTTTGTGTTTGTATTCAGTTTAAACCAGCACCTGAGTTCCTTCCTATACTTGGCTCATATCCCTCTAATTCTTTCCTATCCATGTACCTGTCCAAGTATCTTAAATTTTGTAATCGTACCTGCCTCAACGACCTCCTCTGGCAAGCTTGTTCCACATACCCACTACCCTCTATGTGGAAAAAAGTTGCCCCTCATTTTCCAATTAAAACTTTCTCCCCTCACCTTAGACCTACAGTGCATTCAGAAAGTATTCAGACCCCTTCACTTTTTCCACATTTTGCTACGTTACAGCCGTATATTTTAAAATTGATTAATTTTTTTTAAATCATCTACACACAATAACCCATAATAAAAAAGCGAAAACAGGTGTTTAGAAATTTTTGCAAAGTATTTAAAAAGAAATAACTGAAATATCAAATTTACATAAATATTCAGACCTTTTGCTATGACACTCAAAATTGAGCTTATGTTCATCCTTGATTATCCTTGAGATGTTTCTACAATTTGATTGGAGTCCACCAGTGGTAAATTAGATTGACTGGACATGATTTGGAAAGGCACACACCTGTCTATATAAGGTCCCACAGTTGACAGTGCATGTCAGAGCAAAAACCAAGCCATGAAGACGAAGGAATTGTCCGTAGACCTCCGAGACAGGATTGTGTGGAGACACAGATCTGGGGAAGGGTATAAAACAATTTCTGCACCATTGCAGGACCTGTTTTCGCTTTTTTATTATGGGGTATTGTGTGTAGATTGATGATTAAAAAATTAATTTAATCCATTTTAAAATAAGGCGGTAATGTAGCAAAACGTGGAAAAAGTGAAGGGGTCTGAATACTTTCCGAATGCACTGTATATTCTTCTACCCGGTAAAAGAGTCTGTATTTACTCTAGCTATTCCCTTATGATTTTAAACCCCCCTGTAAGATCGCCCCTCAGTCTCCTGTGCTTCAAGGAATAAAGTTCTAGTCTGCCCAACCTCTCCAACACAGTTACTCCAGCACAGTTTTTTTGCTCAAGATTCCAGCATCTGCAGTTCCTTGTGTCTGTAGGTGGATTTATGCAGCAAGATCAGTGAAAATACTAAATAAAACAAGAGGCAATTCTGAGGATCTTATCACCCACTAATCTTGTTTTTGTTACTCTTGTTTTTTTTACATTTACATTTTCCTTCAATCACATTTTGTCCTCTGGTAGCATAAATAAAACTGGCCAACTGGTCAGACTGACCATAATATTGTCTGTCTATATCCCTCCACAGATACTGCCTGACTCCCTGAGTTCCAACAGCACATTGTTTTTTTGCTTTAGTTTCCAGCATCTGCAGTGTCTTGCACTGGAGTATTGTAGAGCAGAGGGATCTAGTACAGGTGCATAGTTCCTTGAAGGTCGAGTCGCAGGTAGATAAGGTGATTGGCACTTTGGGTATAGAAGTTGTGAGAAGATGTTGCTGGTGAGACTGCATTTAGAATAATGTGTTCAGTTCTGGGCACCATGTTATAGGAAAGATATTGTCAAGCTTGAAACATAGAAACATAGAAACATAGAAACATAGAAACAGAAAATAGGTGCAGGAGGAGGCCATTCGGTCCCTTGAGCCAGCACCGCCATTCACTGTGATCATGACTGATCATCCACAATCAGTAACCCGTGCCTGCCTTCTCCCCATATCTCTTGATTCCACTAGCCCCTAGAGCTCTATCTAACTCTATCTAGCTCTATACCGACCCTAAGAAAGACTAGTCCTACATCCTGACAAAATATGCCTCATCTTTGCCTGCACTGAACACCAGGGACAGGCCGGGTCACGGAAACATAGAAACATAGAAACATAGACAACAGGTGCAGAAGGAGGCCAATTGGCCCTTTGAGCCAGTAATGCCATTCATTGTGATCATTGCTGTTCATCCACAATCAGTAACCTGTGCCTGCCTTTTCCCCATATCCCTTGATTCTACTAGCCCCTAGAGCTCTATCTAACTCTCATTTAAATTCATCTAGTGAATTGGCCTCCACTGCCTTCCATGGCAGAGAATTCCACAAATTCACAACTCTCTGGGTGAAAAAGTTTCTTCTCACCTCAGTTTTAAATGGCCTCCCCTTAATTCTTAGACTGTGACCCCTGGTTCTTGACTCCCACAACATTGGGAACATTTTTCCTGCATCTAACTTGTCCAGTCCTTTTATAATTTTATACATCTCTGTAAGATCCCCTCTCATCCTTCTAAACTCCAGTGAATACAAGGCTAGTCTTTCCAATCTTTCCTCCATCCTAGGGATTAACCTCCTGAACCTACGCTGCACTGCCTCAATAGCAAGGACGTCCTTTCTCAAATGAGGAGACCAAAACTGCACACAATACTCCAGATGTGGTCTCACCAGGGCCCTATACAACTGCAGAAGGACCTCTTTGCTCCTATACTCCAAATCCTCTCATTATGAAGGCCAACATGCCATTAGCTTTCTTCACTGCCTGCTGTACCTGCACGCTTACTTTCAGTGACTGGTGTACAAGGACACCAAGGTCTCATTGCAATTCCCCTTTACCTAATCTGACACCATTGAGATAATAATCTGCCTCCTTGTTTTTGCCGCCAAAGTGGATAACCTCACATTTATCTACAATTTACATTATACTGCATCTGCCACGCATCTGCCCACTCACTCAACCTGTCCAGGTCACCCTTCAACCTCCTAACATCATCTTCACAGTTTACACTGCCACCCAGCTTTGTGTCATCTGCAAACTTGCTCGTGTTACTTCTAATTCCATCATCCAAATCATTAATATATATTGTAAATAGTTGCGGCCCCAACACCGAGCCTTGCGGTACTCCACTCGCCACTGCCTGCCATTCTGAAAAGGACCAGTTTATTTCTACTCTTTGCTTCCTGTCTGTCAACCAATTCTCTATCCATGTCAATACCCTGCCCCCAATACCATGTGCTCTAATTTTGCTCTCCAATCTCCCGTGTGGGACCTTATCAAAGGCTTTCTGAATGTCTAGATACTCTACATCCACTGGCTCCCCTTCATCCATTTTACTTGTCACATCCTCAAATTTTTTTCCAGAAGATTAGTCTAGCAGGATTTCCCCTTCATAAATCCATGCTGACCAGTCCTTTTACTGCTATCCAAATACGCCATTATTACTTCTCAAATAAATTGACACCATCTAAATGGAGGCTAAATGGCCTATGATTGCCCGTTTTCTCTCTTGAAAAGTGGGATAAGATTAGCTATCCTCCAATCCCATATCCCTTGATTTCACTAGCCCCTAGCGCTCTATCTAACTCTCTCTTAAATCCATCCAGTGATTTGGCTTCCACTGCCCTCTGTGGCAGAGAATTCCACAAATTCACAACTCTGGGTGAAAAAGTTCCTTCTCACTTCAGTTTTAAATGGCCTCCCCTTTATTCTAAGCCTGTGTTCCCTGGTTCTGGACTCGCCGAACATTGGGAACATTTTTCCTGCATCCTTTTATAATTTTATATGTTTCTATAAGATCCCCTCTCATCCTTCTAAACTCCAGTGAATACAAGCCTAGTCTTTTCAATCTTTCCTCATATGACAGTCCCGCCATCCGAGGGATCAATCTCATGAACCTACGCTGCATTGCCTCAATTACAAGGATGTCCTTCCTCAAATTAGGAGACCAAAACTGTACACAATACTCCAGATGTGGTCTTACCAGGGCCCTATACAACTGCAGAAGAACTTCTCTACTCCTATACTGAAATCCTCTCGTTATGAAGGCAAACATTCCATTAGCTTTCTTCACTGCCTGCTGTACCTGCACGCCAACTTTCTGTGACTGGTGTACAAGGACACCCAGGTCTCGCTGCACCTCCCCCTTACCTAACCTGACACCATTGAGATAATAATCTGCCTCCTTGTTTTTGCCGTCAAAGTGAATAACCTCACATTTATCTATATTATACTGCATCTGCCACGCATCTGCCCACTCACTCAACCTGTCCAGGTCACCCTGCAACCTCCTAACATCCTTTTCACAGTTCACACTGCCACCCAGCTTTGTGTCATCCGCAAACTTACTAGTGTTGCTTCTAATTCCCTTTTCCAAATCATTAATATATATGGTAAACAGTTCCTCTATCCCCCTAGATCCTCTGTCCTCTAGTACATCTGGGAGATTGTTTGTGTTTTCCTTAGTGAAGACAGATCCAAAGTACCTGTTCAACTTTTCCGCCATTTCCTTGTTACCCATAATAATTTCACCTGTTTCTGCCTTCAAGGGACCCACATTTGTTTTTACTAATCTTTTTCTCTTAACATACCTAAAGAAGCTTTTACTGTCCTTCTTTATATTCTTGGCCAGCTTCGCTTCGTACCTCATCTTTTCAGCCCGTTTTGCCAGTTTTGCTATCTTCTGTTGTCCTTTCAAAGTTGCCCAATTCTCCAGCTTCCCGTTACTCTTTGTAATGTTATACATCCATTAGTGTCTTCTTACCTTTACAATTCCTCAAATCTATCCACAGTGACTCCACCTCGTCAGTCCCTATGTCACCCCTTGCAAGGGACTGAATTTCACCCCTCACCAACAGAGCTACCCCCACCACCTCTGCCCACCTGCCTGTCCTTTCTATAGGATGTATAACCCTGAATATTCTCAGGCCCAATCCTCCTGCAGCCACGTCTCTGTAATCCCCAAAATGTCATATCTACCAACCTCTAACTGAGCCTCAAGCTCATCTACTTTACTTCTTATACTTCGCGCATTCATATATGGTACTTTTAATCCTTTGCTCATCTCACCTTTCATATCGACTCCTATTACACTTGGCCATTCTCTCCTATTCCTTCGTGAGCTTTCTGCCCGTTAATTCTGGGGTCTTTCTTAACTTTTCCTATCCTCTCTTTCCCTTTAACTCCATCCTTGTCCATCCCATTTGAATCACTATTTAGTTTAAAACCACCTGTCCCCACCTAGCCACTGTTTGAGGTTCTGCGGTGATGGCAACACATCGTAAATAGCCCTTATAAGGAAACTTACATGCCCCGCCTCCATGCACCACAGGTCCCTCCAGCTAAACCTTCTCTTTTCTACACTTTCCCAGTTCATCCACTGTCCCTGCTTAGTCTGAGCTACTGGCCTTATACATCTCACCGCTTCCTCCTGACAACATACCTGCTCGACAACCAATTTCCTCCTCTCTGTTGGACCTGCCTTACTCCACACTGCTTTCGTGTGCTGGGCCCTAAGCCTCCTTTCCCTTGCTGCACCCTACCAACAATGTCTGTATGCCTCAGAGCTGCTTGTGCTTCTTCTACTGCCTGCTTAAGTTCCATTTCCTCCCTTGAGTTACACTTGGCACCAGATTACTAAGTAAGATATCCTTTTATGACGGCATTCTTGCTCCCTGATAACTGCAACTCTAACCTCACTTAGCACACTTAAATAATAATAATAATATTCATTTATTGTCATTGCAACGAGTACAACGAAATTAAAAAATAGCCAATCCTGACGGTGCGTACAAACATATATGCAATAAATGCAAAAACAAATAAATACAATTATATTAAGTACAAAGATTTTTTAACAGTGTTGCCTAGTGCAGAAGGTAGTGTTCAGTTCTCATATGGCCCTGGGGTAAAAACTGTTCTTAAGTCTGTTTGTTCGGGATTTGATCGACCTGAAACGTCGACCAGAGGGCAGATGAACAAACAGACGGTGGCCGGGGTGGGATGGATCTTTTATTATTTGTCCTCTGTTAGGCGAGACAATGGTAAATGGAGAATACCTTTCCCATATAGAGTCACATTACAAAGACATGGTGGAACTCATAACCATTTCCTAATATGTAAACTAACCAATCTCTCTAAACTTTCCACCTTAGAAATTGGCGCCTGATATACTGCCAATGGCCACATCAACCTAGCTAGGTACTGAGTGTAGTGTACTGAGACTTGGAGCTAGCTCCTCATCACGTCTCAGCACATTGCTACACACTCTCGCATCCACTACCCTCGCACTTGCTGAGGTAAGTGACACACGGATTCCTCCAGTAGCAACAGGTTGACTGCAGAGCCAAACGTGTGAAGAGAGCAAACTCAATGCGAGCACTTATTTCAAGAGAACAAAAACAGGGATGTAATGTTGAGGCTCTTAAGGTGCTGGTCAGGCTGCATTGGGAATATTGTGAGCAATTTTGGGCCCCATATCTGAGGAAGGATGTGCTGGCTCTGGGGAGGGTCCAGAGGAGGTTTATAACAATGATCCCAGGAATGAGTGGGTTAACATATGATGAGCGTTTGTCGGCACTGGGCCTGTACTCACTGGAGTTCAGAAGAATGAGGGGGGACCTCATTGAAACATACAGAATAGTGAAAGGCTTAGATAGAGTCAGGGCCGTCTTTACAGCATTATGGGCCCCGGGCAAAGCAGTGTACTGGGGCCCCTACGACAACTACTCACAGGAATAAAAATGTAAATGGTCGATAAAATTAAACATATATTTATTTTATTGGCACTTCCAACAAAATCGGTGTTGAAACATTAAAAACATGCTGTACAGCAACAACTAATCAACATGATAAACATTTGAACAATACACGAGGCTTGAAAAACACAATAATACTCAGTAAGCCATACAGATTAGATGTCACAGTATGAAATTACTACAAATTTCTTATTATAACAAGCATTTGCAGCATTTCTTTGCAGAGAATTGCTTTATTATTGGCTTGAAGTCAATGGTCTTTAGGATGTCATTTTCCATGCACGAGTGAAAGCCAGTTCAAACCATGCTGCCCCATTGTGCTACCAAGCTGATTTTTTATAAGTTTCAGTCTTGAAAAAGAACGTTCTCCTGTACAGTGGGTCACCATCATGCACATGAACACTCTGAGTGCAATTTCAACATTCAGGAATACAGATTTCAAATTGTCGGAAATTATTTTTCTGTACAATGCAAGGAGAGTCTCACAATTTTCATCAAGAGCCACCCCCCTTTCCCTACCAGCCCCCCCCCCCCCCTCTGTCGTGCCGGCGAAAAGCACTTACCGAAAAGCACTTAGCGATGGACTTAGGGTGCTACATTGTTGCGAAAAGCACTTACAGATCGCTGTGAGAAGCACTTAGGGATGGAAAAGCAAAGCACTTAGGGAGCTAATTGTTGCGAAACAGATCGCTGTGAGAAGCACTTAGAGATGGAAAATGTTGCGAAAAAAACACTTAGGGACCGAAAATGTTGCGAAAAAAGCACTTATTGAACCTACATTTTTAAAGTAGTATTTGTTTATTGCAAGTCACTTAACATACACAGATCAGCATGGGGCCCCTATGCTCGTGGGGCCCCGGGCAAGTGCCCATCAGGCCCATGCGTTAAGACGGCCCTGGATAGAGTGGATGTGGAGAGGATGTTTCCACTAGTGGGAGAGTCTAGGACCAGAGGTCACAGCCTCAGAATTAAGGGAAGTTATTTTAGGAAGGAGATGAGGAGGAATTTCTTTAGTCAGAGGGTGGTGAATCTGTGGAATTCTTTGCCACAGAAGGCTGTAGAGACCAAGTCAGTGGATATTTTTAAGACAGAGACCAATAGATTCTTCATTAGTGCGGGTGTCAGAAGTTATGGGGAGAAGGCAGGAGAATGGGGTTAGGAGGGAGAGATAGATCAACCATGATTGAATGGCAGAGTAGACTTGATGGGCCAAATGGTCTAATTCTACTTCTATCACTTATGACCTTTTGACCTTAAGATGAACACCTTCCCCTGGGCGGCACGATAGCCCAGCGCTTGCAGTGCCAGAGGCCCTTGTTCCATCCCGACTACAGGTGCTGTCTGTACGGAGTTTGTATGTTCTCCCCGTGACCTGCGTGGGTTTTCTCCGAGATCTCCGGTTTCCTCCAACACTCCAAAGACGTACAGGTGTATGTGTAAATTGTCCCCAATGTGTGTATGATAGTGTTAGTGTGAGGGGATCGCAGGTCGGAGCGGACTCGGTGGGCCAAAGGGCCTGTTTCTCTAAACTAAACTAAACTAAACCAAACTAAGGACTCAGTCTGCCGTTCCCAGTCGCCAGCTCAGCTGGAGGATGGGATGTGTGTGGGACCTGCACTTAGAGTCATAGAGTCATAGAGTCCTACAGCACAGAAAGAGGCCCTTCGGCCCAACGTGTCCGCGCCGCCCAAACACAATCTAACCAAACACAGTCTAATTTTAATCCCATTTTCCCACATTTGGACCGTAGCCCTGAATGTTGTAGCATTTCAAGTGCCCATCCAAATGCCTGTTAAACGTTGTGAGTGTTCCCGCCTCCACCACCACCCCAGGCAGTGAGTTCCAGACTCCAACCACCCTCTGGGTGAAAAAGTTATTTCTCACATCCCCCCGAAACCTCCCTCCCCTTACCCTGTATCTATGTCCCCTCGTTGTTGAACCTTCCACCAGTGGAAGAAGTTCCCCGCCATCTACCTTATCCATGCCCCTCATGATCTTGTACACCTCGATCATGTCCCCTCTCAGCCTTCTCTGCTCCAGGGAAAACAACCCCAGTCTGCTCAGTCTCTCCTCATAGCCGAGGCCCTTCATCCCTGGCAGCATCCTGGTGAATCTCCTCTGCACCCTCTCCAAAGCTATCACATCCTTTCTATAATGTGGTGACCAGAACTGTACACAATACTCCAGCTGTGGCCTCACCAGTGTTCTGTACAATTCCATCATTACCCCCTACTTTTATATTCGATGCCCCGGCTAATGAAGGCCAGTAACCCATATGCCTTTTTGACCACCCTGTCCACCTGTCCTGCTGCCTTCAAGGACTTGTGTACCTGTACTCCAAGGTCCCTCTGTACCCCTGTCTTCCCTAGGGTCCTCCCATTCATGGTGTACTCCCTCTCCAAGTTATTTCTGCCAAAGTGCATCACCTCGCACTTTTAATAATAATAATAATAATGCATTACATTTATATAGCGCTTTT
Source organism: Rhinoraja longicauda (assembly GCF_053455715.1). NCBI lineage: Eukaryota > Metazoa > Chordata > Chondrichthyes > Rajiformes > Arhynchobatidae > Rhinoraja > Rhinoraja longicauda. Next base: position 60,758,865 of record NC_135963.1, on the reverse strand, counting down.
CATATACTCAAAGACGCTTTACAGGGATTTAGAGAACATAGGGAAATGAATAAATAGATAAATAAGTAAATAAGTAAACAAACAGAGAAAGGAGACAGAAGGTGAGGTGACCTTCAGTGGTTGAAGGCAGTACTGAACAGGTGAGACTTCAGCGATGTTTTGAATGTGGTGAGTGTGGAGGAGTCTCTAACGGTTTGGGGCAGTGAGTTCCATAGGGTGGGAGCAGCGATGGAGAAAGCCCTGTCCCCCCAGGATCTGAGTTTGGTCCGGATGTGGGGGGATAGGAGATTGGCAGCAGCAGAGCGGAGGGTGCAGGTGGGAGTGTGCCTCTGGAGGAGGTCGGTCAGGTAGGATGGGGCCAGGTTATGGATGGCTTTGTAGGTTATGAGGAGGATTTTGTACTGGATTCTCTGGGGGATGGGGAGCCAGTGGAGTTTGTAAAGGACGGGGGTGATATGGTCACGGATCGGGGTGTGGGTGAGTAGACGGGCAGCGGAGTTTTGAATGTATTGAAGTTTACTGATGATTTTCAGGATTAAATTCCATCTGCCACTGCTCCGCCCATCTGACCATCTCATCTATATCTTCCTGCAGCTTCCAGATCCCTTCCTCGCTATTCACCACCCCCCCTAACTTTGTGTCATCTGCAAACTTGCTGATCATGCCCTGTACGTTGACATCCAGATCATTAATGTAGATTACAAACAGTAAGGGACCCAACACCGATCCCTGCGGCACCCCACTGGACACCGGCCTCCAGTCACAGAAGCACCCTTCTACCATCACCCTCTGCCTTCTGTCACTAAGCCAGTTTTTTATCCATTTTGCCAAGGTGCCCTGGATCCCATGGGCTCTTACCTTCTTGACTAGTCTCCTGTGTGGGACCTTGTCAAAAGCCTTACTGAAATCCATGTATACCACATCCACTGCACTACCCCCATCTACCTCCTTGGTCACCCCTTCAAAAAATCCAATCAAGTTAGTCAGACATGACCTTCCATTAACAAAGCCATGTTGACTATCCTTAATTAACCCTCGATCCTCCAAGTGAAGACTGATTCTGTCCCTCAGAATCATTTCTAGCAGCTTCCCACCACCGATGTCAGACTCACCGGCCTGTAGTTCCCAGGTTTATCCCTACTGCCCTTTTTAAATAATGGCACCACATTAGCTATCCTCCAGTCCTCCGGTACATCCCCTGTTGCAAGAGAGGCTCTGAAAATTTGTGCCAGAGCCCCTGCAATCTCCTCCCTTGCCTCTCTCAGCATCCTGGGATACATCTCGTCAGGGCCCGGAGACTGATCCACTTTTAAGCCTGCCAGAGCCTCCAGCACTCTTGCCAATAGCAATATGCTCAAGAACATCACAACCCTCCTGCTCCATTTCTAAGTCCGCATCGCCCTCCTCCCTCGTAAAAACAGATGCAAAAAAATCATTTAAAACATCTCCTACATCCTCTGGCTCCACACACGGTCTAGGCTTAAGCTCAGGGGTGACCGCGCTTTTGCGGTTGCAGCTCCTAGACTGTGGAACAGCATCCCTCTCCCCATCAGAACTGCCCCCTCCATCGACTCCTTTAAGTCCAGGTTCAAAACCTATTTCTACTCCCTCGCGTTTGAGGCTCATTGAGGAGGCGCTGTGAACTGTTTGCGTGCTACTGTATGTTTCATTTTTTTTTCCTTAGTACCTAATCTTAGTACCTTAGTACCTTAGTACCTTAGTGCATTGATGGCACTGCCCTGAGCTGGTTCGTTTCGTACCTCAAAGATAGGAGTTTCGCCATCAACATAGGCAGTTATTCCTCTGCTCCAGCTAGCCTCTCCTGCGGAGTTCCACAAGGCTCCATCCTAGGCCCCATTCTCTTCTCTCTATACATGCTCCCCCTTGGCCAAATCATTCAAAGGCACGGCATTTCTTTCCACTGCTATGCCGATGACACTCAGCTTTACCTCCCCCTGAAACCCAACAACCAGTCAAATTTAAACAGCCTCTTACACTGCCTTGAGGACATAAAATGTTGGATGGCACAGAACTTCCTCCAATTAAATGAGAGCAAGTCTGAGGTCATCCTATTCGGCCCCCCCGACTCCATCAAATCGATAACAGGCAGTCTTGGAAGTCTATCCTGCCTAGTCAAACCGCATGTCAAAAACCTCGGCATGATATTTGACTCTGCATTAAAATTTGATATGCAAGTCAACGCTGTGGTAAAAGCCAGCTTCTTCCAACTTCGAACCATAGCTAAAATCAAACCTTTCCTCCAATTCGACAACACAGAAAAAATCATTCACGCTTTCATTTCCTCCCGCCTAGACTACTGCAACTCCCTATACACTGGGATCAGCCAATCTTCCCTGTCCCGCCTGCAACTGGTCCAAAACGCCGCAGCGAGACTCCTGACGGGTACCCGTAAAAGGGACCACATCAACCCGATTCTGGCCTCTCTCCACTGGCTCCCTGTACGGTACAGAATCAACTTCAAGCTCCTCCTATTCACGTATAAAGCCCTAAATCGACATTCCCCCCCCCTACATCAAAAATCTTCTAACCCCCCTCTCTAACTCCAGGTCCCTCAGGTCGGCCAACTTGGGGCTACTCACTATCCCGCGGTCTAGGCTTAAGCTCAGGGGTGACCGCGCTTTTGCGGTTGCAGCTCCTAGACTGTGGAACAGCATCCCTCTCACCATCAGAACTTCCCCCTCCATCGACTCCTTTAAGTCCAGGCTCAAAACCTATTTCTACTCCCTAGCGTTTGAGGCTCATTGAGGAGGCGCTGTGAACTTATGTTTCATTTTTTTTTCCTTAGTACCTAATCAGATGTACAGCACTTTGGTCAACGTGGGTTGTTTTTAAATGTGCTATACAAATAAAATTGACTTGACTTGACTTGACTTGACACACAGCTTTCCACTATGGTCCCTGATGGGCCCCACTCTTTCCCTCGTTATCATCTTACACTTGATATACTTATAGAACACTTTGGGATTTTCTTTTATTTTGCCCACTAGTGCTGTCTCATGGCCCCTTTTTACTCTCCTAATTTCTTTTTTAAGAACCGCCCTACACCTTCTGTATTCCTCTAATGATGCCTGTGCCTTAAGTTCTTTATGCCTTCCAAAAGCCCCCCTTTTTTTCCGAATCAATCCTACTATATCGTTCGACATCCAAGGTTCTTTGGACTTGTTTGTCCAACCCTTAAACTTTAGGGGAACATGCTTCCTCTGTACTTATTCAATTATTCCTTTGAATGACTCCCACTGTTCTGATGCGGTCCTCCCCACGAGAAGCTCATCCCAGTCCACCAGGGCCAACTACTGCCTTATCAGATTAAAATCGGCCTTGCCCCAATTTAGAAATTTTCCCTCTGGTCCCTCTTTGTCCTTTTCCATTACCACCTTAAATATCACTGAATTGTGATCACTGTCACCAAAGTGCTCTGCTACTGACACTTCAGCCACCTGTCCGGCCTCATTTCCCAAGATTAAGTCCAATACCGCCCCCTCCCTTGTTGGACTTTCAACATATTGGCTCAAAAAGCCCTCCTGGATGACCCTTAGGAACTCTGCACCCTCTGGGCCCTTGACACTTTGGCTATCCCAATCAATATTCGGGAAGTTGAAATCCCCTACTATTACTACCCTGTTGTTTTCACACACCCCCGAGATTTGCCTACAAATATGTTCTTCTATTTCCCTCTGACTGTTTGGGGGTCTGTAGTATACACCCAGTAAGGTGCATGCCCCTTTTCTATTTCTCAATTCCACCCAAATAGCCTCATTTGAGGAACCCGCTAATATGTCATCCCTTCTTACAGCAGAAATAGATTCTTTGATTAATACTGCAACACCCCCTCCCCTTTTTCCCTGCTCTCTGTCTCTCCTGAAGATTCTATATCCTGGAATATTGAGCTGCCAGTCCTGCCCTTCCTTCAACCATGTTTCCGTAATGGCATCAATGTCGTACTCCCATGTGTTCAGTAACACCTTCAATTCATCCCCCTTGCTTCCAATACTCCTTGCATTCAAATAAATGCCGTTCAGACTTGCCCTACCCCATTGTGCTGGGGCATTCTTGTTCTGCCTCCCAATCTGACCAGTTTTTTCCTCTATATTTTCCTTCTCCTCACCCCCTATACTAGCTCCATGCTGTATCCCAGTGTGGGGCAGTGTGGGGCAGAGGCAGGTGAGGTACAGCACACAGGGTTTCTCAAGAGTGTTTATTTGTCAAATGTACCAAAAACGGAGCAATTAAACTCTTACTTGCGGCAGCGCTAGTTACTGAACTGATTCTTCGTGGATCTGGGTAAGGATTCTGTTCACTGTCTCCTGAACCTATACAAGATGCCTTTTCCCACGATGGTAATGTCAAAGACGAGAGGGCACAGCTTTAAGGTGAGAGCGGCAAAGTTTATAGATGTGTAGGGCAAGTTTGGTTTTTACACGGTGGTAGTGTTTAGTCCAGTTCAGTGTAGTTTATTGTCACATGTACCGAGGTACAGTGAAAAGCTTTTGTTGTGTGCTAACCAGTCAGCAGAGAGACTATACATGATTACAATCGAGTTTATAGATACGTTTATAGATACGTGATAATGGAATAATGTTTAGTGCAAGGTAAAGCCAGCAAAGTCCGATCAAGGATAGTCTAAGGGTCACCAATGAGGTAGATAGTAGTTCAGCACTGCTCTCTGGTTGTGGTGGGATGGTTCAGTTACCTGATAACAGCTGGGAAGAAACTGTCCCTGAATTTGGAGGTGTGTGTTTTCACACTTCTATACTATTTGCCTGATGAGAGAGGGAAAAGAGAGAGCGAGAGAGTTAGACAGAGCTCCAGGGGCTAGTGGAATCAAGGGATATGGGGAGAAGGCAGGAACGGGGTACTGATTGTGGATGGTCAGCCATGATGGCTTGAAGGGCCAAATGGCCTCCTCCTGCACCTATTTTCTATGTTTCTATGTTTCTATGAAAAGGAGTGAGGGGACAGGGTGTAACTCATCCTTGATGGTGCTGCTGGCCTTGCCGAGGCAGATAAAATAGTGTTGTGGCGGCTCCCAAGGGTCGGGCCATACCACTACCGACCCCTCGGCACAGGAATGGACCAGTCCAGGGGGGCGGTCCGGTACTAGAGATATAAGGACAAGGTTTTGGGCGCCAAGCCATTCCGGCAGACTCGACCCGTCTGATAACCGACTATTAAAACCTTAACGCCCCCAAAATACCTGGCTCCTTGCCTTTATTTCGGGCCTCTACCGACGCGCCACAGTGGTGACCTCGACGGTCCATTCATATTATGATGGGCACAAGAGCAAAAGCCGACCGCCCGTCCAGCTCGCAGGCCGACCAGGCCCCAGCTGTCGACGCGGTAGGCATCAAGCTCCCGACCTTCTGGACCACCTGGGCTCGCGTTTGGTTTTACCAAGCGGAGGCCCAGTTCCAGCTGCGGGGCATCACATTCGATGACACCCGTTTTTTCCACTTGGTGGGAGCCCTTGACCAGGACACAGCCGAAGAGGTAACGGAGTTCCTCCAGGACCCCCCGGCCCACGATAAATATGAAGCCCTTAAGGAGCTGCTGCTCCAAACCTACGGGCTAACCCGAATGGAGCGGGCCGAAAGGCTCCTCCACATGCCAGGCCTCGGTGACCGGCGCCCATCTAACCTCCTGAAGGAGATGGTCGCGTTACTCGACGGGCACAGACCGTGCCTGATGTTTGAGTACACGTACCTGCCCCTGCTGCCGGCCGACATTCGCCTGTAGCTCACAGACGCCTCCTTTGCAGACAACCGGGCCCTCGGCAGACGCGCGGACGCGCTGTGGGCAGCGCGCCGTGATGACGTCAGTGTACTAAACGTCACTACAGCAGCGCCCGATTTTCTCCGGTCGGGCGGGGGAGCTGTGGTCGGCCATGGCCCACCTGTTGGGCGTGCGGCTGCACCACACCTCGGCTTATCACCCGCAGGCAAACGGCCTGGTGGAGAGGTTCCACCGGCAGCTGAAGACAGCGCTGAAGGCGCGACTCTCCGGCCCCGACTGGATGGACAAGCTACCATGGGTCTTGCTGGGCATCCGGACTGCGCCCAAGGAGGACCTGGCTTCATCATCAGCGGAGCTCGTATACGGGTCCCCGCTCACGGTGCCCGGGGAGTTCGTGCCCTTGTTGCCGGGGCGAGAGGAACCGCCCTCATCCACCCTACAGCGCCTCCGAGAGCGAGTTGGCAAGCTCGCACCCGTGCCGACGTCCCGCCATGGGACATTCCGCCCTTACGTGCCATCGGCCCTCCGTGACTGCGCCTTTGTGTTCCTGCGCCGTGACGCCCACCGGGGGCCGCTCCAGAGGCCGTATGAGGGCCCGTACCGGGTGCTGGAGCACGGACAGACAACCTTTGTCTTGGACATGGGGGGCCGGCCGGAGGCCGTGTCAATTGACCGCCTGAAGCCGGCCCACTTAGACATTGACCAACCGGTGCGGGTTGCCCAGCCTCGGCCACGAGGTCGCCCACCTTTCCGGGACCCACCACCTGTCCCTCCAACTGTGTCTCCGCCGGCCCCTCTATCGACCGATTACCGTACGCGGTCCGGTCGGGTTGTGCAACCACCAGTGCGCTTTGTGCCTCCGGTTCTGGGGGGGGGGGGGGGTCCTGTGGCGGCTCCCAAGGGTCGGGCCATACCACTACCGACCCCTCGGCACGGGAATGGACCAGTCCAGGGGGGCGGTCCGGTACTAGAGATATAAGGACAAGGTTTTGGGCGCGAAGCAATTCCGGCAGACTCGACCCGTCTGATAACCAACTATTAAAACCTTAACGCCCCCAAAATACCTGGCTCCTTGCCTTTATTTCGGGCCTCTACCGACGCGCCACAGTGGTGTTGAAGAGGCTTCTAGTTCGGCATATGGATATGGATAAGTTCATGTCATAGGAGCAGAATTAGGTCATTTGGCCCATCGAGTCTTCTCCTCCATTTAATTGTGGCTGACCTATCTTTCCCTCTCAACTCCATTCTCCTGCCTTATTCCCGTAACCTTTGACACCCTTACCAATCTCCGCTTTTGAAATACCCAAGGACTTGGCCTCTACATCAGCCCAATGACGTCCTCAGTTTCACCATCCTCTGGCTAAAGAAATTTCTCCTCCGCTACAGAGGGAGATTAGTTATCTTAGCATGGACATTGTGGGCCAAAGCACTTGTTCCTGTGCTGTACTGTTCTGTTTTATGTAGCTAGCAAAGGCAAAATGCAGGAGCCTCCTTTGCGTGTTGAGCTTGGGGGGATGGGGTGGGGACTGGTGGTGGGAACTTTACCGAAGGCCATGGTTGAATGGTGCAGGAATTGGAGCTGCTGCCTCAGGACCCCAACCCTGGTCTCCATCATCTTGTGGGTGGCTCAATGCTATTGAGGTCCTCTCCGGAACCAGGAATCTGAAGAAGGATCTCAACCTGAAGCATCGTCTATCCATGTTTTCCAGAGAAACTGCCTGATGGGCGGCACGGTAACGCAGCGGTAGAGTTGCTGCTTTACAGCGAATGCAGCGCCGGAGACTCAGGTTCGATCCTGACTACGGGTGCTGCACTGTAAGGAGTTCTCCCCGTGACCTGCGTGGGTTTTCTCCGAGATCTTCGGTTTCCTCCCACACTCCAAAGACATACAGGTATGTAGGTTAATTGGCTGGGTAAATGTAAAAATTGTCCCTAGTGGGTGTAGGATAGTGTTAATGTACGGGGATCACTGGGCGGCACGGACTTGGAGGGCCGAAAAGGCCTGTTTCTGGCTGTATATATATGATGATATGATGATGATGATGATCTGCTGAGTTACTCCAGCACTTTGTCTTTTTGTAACCAGAGTCTGCAGTTCCTTGTTTCTGCATCCTATACAATCTTGGTTACAACTCAATTTACTGGCACTGTCTCTGTGAATGTAAACTTCCTGTTTGTCCAGCTATCTCCCAGCAGCGGTGCTGAATTTACTAATGACCCTTCTTTCTCAGAACGCTTCAATGTAATTAGATTGTTACGCCCATTGCAACATCGACATGAATACGTTGCCAAAACAACAGCAACATCTCCCATTGAACAAGTACTTTTAATGGAATAAACGTATCCCAAGGCAATCTCCAAGAGTACTATCAAACAAAATATTGATTGTAGTTTAGCTGTGGAGAACAACTATTAGGGCCAGAGCTTTGTTCAGAGGCAGGTTTTAAAAGAGAAGGAAAGAGATGCTACAGATTTAGTTTAGTTTAGAGATATAGTGTGGAAACTTGATGGGCCGACACTAAGGACAACTTACAGGATCTAATTAACAAACCTGCACGTCTTTGGAGCATGGGAGGGAACCAGGGGAGGACGTGCAAACTCCACGCAGACAGTGGCCAAGGTCAGGATCGAACCCGGGTCACTGGCATTATGAGGCAGCAACTCGACTGCAGCACCACTTCTGCTGTTGTGGAAGAGCTTTTGTTCTGGTGCTGTTTGCTTTTACTCATTCACCTTCAGGCAAGATTGGTAAATACTAAAATCCCAGTAGCAGTGATGGCGGAACCAAGATACACTGACAAGGTGGCAGGGTGGTGCAGCGGTAGAGTTGCTGCCTTACAGCGGCAGACCCACAGGTTCGATCCTGACTACGGGCGCTGTCTGTATGGAGTTTGTACGTTCTCCCCGTGACGTGCCTGGGTTTTCTCCGAGATCTTCAGTTTCCTCCCACACTCCAAAGACGTGCAGGTTTGTAAGTTAATTGCCTTGGCATGAATGTGAAATTGTCCCTGGGGTGTAAATGATAGTGTTAGTGTGCGGGGATCACTGGTCGTTGCGGACTTGGAGGGCCAAAGGGCATGCTTCTAAAAACTAAACTAAACTATCTGAATGGGTAGGAAGTAACTGCAGATGCTGGTTCATACCGAAGGTGGACATCAGTGTTGCAATGCTAATTGTTTAGGTGCCAGAGCTGTCACTGGTACCGGAGCGGCCGCTGTTCAATTCCCCGCTGGTTAGAATTCCCCGCTGCTTATTTTGGTTTTGTTTTACAGAGGTGCCAGAGCGGCGCTCCGGTGAGACAGAGTACTGGAGTAACTCACGGGTCAGGCAGAATCTGTGGAGAACATGGATAGGTGACGTTTCACAGAGTGCTGGAGTAACTCAGCGGGTCAGGCAGCAACTCTGGAGAACATGGATAGGTGAAGTTTCACAGAGTGCTGGAGTAACTCAGCGGGTCAGGCAGCATCTCTGGAGAACATGGATAGGTGAAGTTTCACAGAGTGCTGGAGTAACTCAGTGGGTCAGGCAGCATCTCTGGAGAACATGGATGTTTCCGGTCAGAACACTTCTTCAGACTGCCGTCATTCTGTGTGGGGAGCTGTGCTTTGACGTGGATGGGAGGTTGAGGCCGTGACAATGAGTTCCCTGTGCTTCCCTGTGCCAGCTGGCCAGGCTGCCTGTGAGAGGGTTCCTACAGCGGCCTCCATTCAGAGAGACGCACAGGCCTCTGACCTCAACGCTGGGTGTGCAGAAACTAGTTACACCTTCCAGAACTATTAGTGTTCATCACCATGTTGACTGGGTGATAGGAAGCCAACACAATAAAACATTCTGGGGGGAGAGGATGTTATGAAAAACAGCTCCTCCCCTGTTCACATCCACTTCACACTCATTCCAGATGCTTCACTTCTTTATGGACAAGATTCTCATTCAGACTAACAAAGGGTTCCGACCCGAAACATCACCTAATTCTTTTTCCCAGAGATGCTGCCTGACCTGCTGAGTTACTCCAGCACTCTGTGAAACGTCACCTATCCATGTTCTCCACAGATGCTGCCTGACCCGCTGAGTTACTCCAGCACTCTGTGAAACGTCGCCTATCCATGTTCTCCACAGATGCTGCCTGACCCGCTGATTTACTCCAACACTCTATGAAACGTCACCCAGCCATGTTCTCCAGAGATGCTGCCTGATGCGCTGAGTTACTCCAGCATTTTGCGTCCACTTTCTGAATGATTTCCTTTCGCCTCTGCTTTCAGATTAAATTGTGTTTAAAGGGCAGTTAGAATCCTTTCTGGCAAGACAAGCAAGACTTGAGGGCGTGCAGCGTAGGTTCACTAGGTTAATTCCCGGAATGGCGGGACTGTCGTATGTTGAAAGGTTGGAGCAATTAGGCTTGTATACACTGGAATTTAGAAGGATGAGGGGGGGTCTTATTGAAACATATAAGATAATTAGGGGATTGGACACATTAGAGGCAGGAAACATGTTCCCAATGTTGGGGGAGTCCAGAACAAGGGGCCACAGTTTAAGAATAAGGGGTAGGCCATTTAGAACGGAGATGAGGAAGAACTTTTTCAGTCAGAGAGTGGTGAAGGTGTGGAATTCTCTGCCTCAGAAGGCAGTGGAGGCCAGTTCGTTGGATGCTTTCAAGAGAGAGCTGGATAGAGCTCTTAAGGATAGCGGAGTGAGGGGGTATGGGGAGAAGGCAGGAACGGGGTACTGATTGAGAGTGATCAGCCATGATCGCATTGAATGGTGGTGCTGGCTCGAAGGGCTGAATGGCCTACTCCTGCACCTATTGTCTATTGTCTATTGTCTATTGTCTATAAGACTGTTGGACAGTAGTGGTCCAAGCTATCTGCTTTTCAGATGGTTATGTATCCAGTTGCATCTACAAACGATAAAATTACAATGCTTGGCTGAGTAGACATAACTTTTCAGCACTCCCGAAAACAAAGCCCTAAACTGCTAAAAAAAGACGAACTAAAGGAAATCAAGTACTTTAAATTAAATCAGAAAGTATACAGAAAGTATACAGAACGTACGGATGCCTTCCAAGAAAGAAAAAAGAGGAATACAACGGCCACAGAAGCAAGGAAATCCAACAAAGGAATCAAGAAAAAAAAATCGAAGGTAGGCCCACAGCTTTGATGGAGCAGGGGACTGGATTTGGTGACCCCTCGGCAGGCGGTGAGTCTGGGGAGGGCTCCGGTACGAAGCTGGAGTCTACTACTCCCAGCAAGCGCTCTTTGACTCGGGGCAAAATACGAGGGGGTCACCGTGAGTTACCAAAAAGGCCCACTGTTTGCCGAGAGGCTGCTGAAGTCGAGTCTGGACTTTCGGACACGAGTGATGATGAGGTAACGGGAGACCCCACTAGCAGTGGAAGTGGAAATGAGGAAGAAGAAAATCAAGAAGATACAGAGACTAATATGAAAACGATGTTTCAAGAAATTATTAACAGGCTTAAGAAAATTGAAGGAGATAACAAATTAATGAGGAGAGATAACAAGAAATTGCATAAGACTTTGAAAAAAATGGAGGAGAATTTTCAAACAGTGACAAATAAAGTGGATAATATACAAATGGAAAATGAAATGTTAAAATCTAGAGTGGAAAAAATGAAAACAGTATTACTGCTGCAGCAATTGAAAGCAAAAAGACGGCGGAGAAGTTGGATGCTTTGGAAAACTATAGCAGGAGAAATAATGTTAAAATTGTTGGTTTGCCAGAGGGAGTGGAGGGGGAAGACCCAATTAACTTTTTTCAAGATTGGATAGTGACTACTCTGGGAATAGATAAACAAGGTTGGATGGAAATAGAAAGAGCACATAGGGCTCTAAGACCCAAACCCTCGGCTAATCAAAAGCCAAGATCTGTGTTGATTACATTTTTAAGATACCAAGATCGAGAATTGGTTTTCAAAACAGTCGGGAATAATATAAGAGAGGGAAAACCAATAGAACATGAAGGTACTAAAATAATCTTTTACCCAGACATCAGTAATGTCTTGTTGAGCAGAAAAAAAGAATTTAATAAGGCAAAAAATATTCTATGGAAGAAAGGCTATAGGTTTATTTTACTGCTTCCGGCTACTTTGAAGATTATGATCAACACTGGAGAAAATAAAATTTTAAAAGATTTTGTCAAAGCAGAAGAGTATGCGGAAGAATTGCCATCGAGAAATGCTTAAGAAGACTCATGAATGAATGATTATTAATAAGATCTGTATACTATAGAGGGGATTAATTGTATTAAGGATTGTTAATTTTTAGAAGTACTTTATACATCGGCTCCACCATAATCATGGGCACAAGTGTGGTGCGGACCACACCTCGTATAATAGAGGGGGGTAATGTTGCTAATCTATTTATTAGCAACATTAGAGGGAGGGTTTATTTCTCTATCTCTCTTTTTCCTTTTCTGTTTTTATACCTGGACTATGGAGGGGAGCACACTGAAATACGGTACAATGTAAATACCGGAAGAGGTATCAAGGTAAGGAAAAAGGGAAAAAAAAAAAGTAGAGTTGATGCCCTGCAGCGCTTACAGCGCCAGAGACTAGATTTGATCCCGACTACGGGTGCTGACCTGTATGGAGTTTGTACCTTCTCCCCTTGACCGCGTGGGTTTTCTCCGAGATCTTCGGTTTCCTCCCACACTCCAAAGACGTGCAGGTTTGTAGGTTAATTAGCTTGGTACAAATGTAAATTGTCGCTAGTGTGTGTAGAATAGTGTTCGCTGGGTGGCATGGAGCCGGTGGGCCGAAGGGCCTGTTTCGGCATTGTATCTCTAAAACTAAAAACTAAAACTAAAAATGACTATAAGGAAATAGTTGAGATAGTGGATGCATTCACAAAGGCATAGGGAATGTTCCTGAATGTTGGAGGTAATTCGCCATGAACAGATATGGTGCATTCACAAAGGCATAGGGAATGTTCTAGAATGTAGGTGGTAATTCGCCATGAACAAATATGGTGCATTCACAAAGGTATAGGGAATGTTCTAGAACGTAGGTGGTAATTCACCATGAACAGATATGGTACATTGTTGGATTTTGAGGGAAGCTTAAATGAGGAAATTTTGCCTGGTCTGACTGCAACCTTCCAAAGTTCTTTAAATACACAGGTGGTGCCAAATGACCAAATACTTGAAAATGTTACTTCTTCAAAAAAAAAGGATTAGCAACTAAAGACCAGAAAATCTAATGTAAGAAGTGACAAAATTCTTAGAACCATTGCACAAAACATAAGGTGCTGGAGGAACTTAACACGTCATGTTCACAAGTCATAGGAGCAGAATTAGGCCATTCAGCCCATCAAGTCTACTCTGCTGTTCATTCATGGCTGATCTATTTTTCCCTCTCCACCCCAATTTCCTGCTTTCTCCCTGTAACCTTTGACACCCTTACTGAATTGGTCCTTGGGTGAGGGTCAACTTCTTTGGAGAAGAGACTGCTGAGGAGATATATGATCGAAGTTTCTAAAATAATGAGGCATGGATAGTGTGGATATTGTGAGGCTGTTCCTGGTCATGGAGGGTTTGAGGGCCAGAGACCGCAATACAAAGGGGGAGAGAATGAGGAGATACAGGAGACACAAGCTGTTCTTATGCAACCTGTAATTGGAATCTGGATTGGAGTACGTGCAGATGCGGTTCCACTGTGGCCTTCCAGAGGGAATTGGATAAATAAACGGAGATCTCCACCAGGTGGCGCCACCAGCACTGGCTGTCTCACCAACAGTCTGTCTGTCCTCTCTTCTGTTTTTGTTATTTTAAGTATGTTCCTTGGTTTGTTTTAAGTGGGGGGTGAGGGGGGAGGGAAATTGCGGGAAAGTTTTTTTTTTCAATCTCTTCCTCGACAGAGATGTGAATTTTTTCTGTATCGTATCTCCATCCCCTCTGCTTCCTAACATCGAGGAGTTAGCGGCCTTTCCTGGAGACCGGCCCGGCGCTTCATGCCGTGGGCGCGGCGCGGACTTAAATATCATGGAACTGCAATGCCTTTGCCGGGGATTGAATGTGGAACTCCAACCGCTGGGTCTGTGGACTTTAACATCTGGTAACAAGGCCGACTCGGGAGCCCCAGGCTGTGAAGGGCGTTTCACCGCACCCACCCGGGAGATTCGATCATTCCGGCGCGAGGCTGCGGGGCCTTGATCGGGGGCCCCAACTGCAGACGGTTGTACAGCCCCGACCGCGGGAGAACATAGAGGAAGATGATGAACTTTAGTATCTTCCATCACAGCGACGAATGTGGAATCCGCTGTGGTGGATGTTTATGTTAAACTATTTTATGTGGCTGTGTGTCTTGTTGCTTTTCACTTAGTATGGCTGTATGGTAACTTAAATTTCACTGTACCTTAATTGGTACATGTGACAATAAATTGATCTTGAAATCTTGAGAAAATAATCCTGTAAAGTTGCAAAAGAGCCAGTAAATGGAACTGGTGAGTTGCATAGGTTGAGAATTGGTGTGAGTTTAATAGGCCTCCCACTGTGTTGAAACTCTTATATGCAGAAAGGAACTGAAGACGCTGATTTATACCAAAGATAGACACAAAGATGTAACTCAGCAGATCTCTGGAGAAAAAGTATGTGTGACGTTTCAGGTCAGAACCCCTCTTCAGACCTGATGGATCTTTTCTCCAGAGATGCTGCCTGACCCGCTGAGTTACTCCAGCACTCTGTAAAATGTCGCCTATGCATGTTCTCCAGAGATGCTGCCTGACCCGCTGAGTTGCTGCAACACTTTATCTTTTTCTAGCATATTCTATATCATGGTTGAAGGCCTGGACCTTCTTACACTTTATCTAACAATGGTGCTCTGCCTCACAGCTCCAGAGACAAGGTGATGACTACGTGTGCAGGAAGTGTGTCCAGCTGCAGCTCCTGGCAGACCACATTGAACGGTTGGAGCTGCGGTTGGACTCATTCTGGAGCATCCACGATGCTGAGAAGGTTGTGGATAGCACGTACAGTGAGTTGGCCACACCACAAGTAAAAGATAAGCGGACAGAAAGGAAACGGGTAGCCAGCGTAGCAGTAGGCGGGTAGTGCAGGAGTCCCCTGCGGTCATCTCCCTCCTAAACAGATATGCCATTTTGGATACGGTTGGGGGAGATGGCTCATCAGGGGAAGGCAGCAGCAGCCAAGTTCATGGCACCCGTGGGTGGCTCTGCGGCAAAAGAGGGGAGGAAAAAGGGTGGAAGGGCTATAGTGATAGGGGATTCAATTGTAAGGGGAATAGATAGGCGTTTCTGCGGCCGCAAACGAGACTCCAGGATGGTATGTTGCCTCCCTGGGTCAGGGATATCTCTGAGCGGCTGCAGGACATTCTGAAGGGGGAGGGTGAGCAGCCAGTTGTCGTGGTGCACGTTGGCACCAACGATTTAGGTGCAAGGGGGAGGGATTCAAATTTTTAGGACATTGGAACCAGTTCTGGGAGAGGTGGGACCAGTACAAACAGGACGGTCTGCACCTGAGCTGGAATGGAACCAATGTCCTAGGGGGAGTGTTTGCTAGTACATATATATATATATACAGCTGGAAACAGGCCTTTTCGGCCCTCCAAGTCCGTGCCGCCCCGTACATTAACACTATCCTACACCCACTAGGGACAATTTTTACATTTACCCAGCCAATTAACCTACATACCTGTACGTCTTTGGAGTGTGGGAGGAAACCGAAGATCTCGGAGAAAACCCACGCAGGTCACGGGGAGAACGTACAAACTCCTTACAGTGCAGCACCCGTAGTCAGGATCGAACCTGAGTCTCCGGCGCTACATTCGCTGTAAAGCAGCAACTCTACCGCTGCGCTACCGTGCCGCCCTAGTGTTGTCAGGGAAGATTTAAACTAATGTGGCAGGGGGATGGGAGCAGGAGCAGAGAGACAGAGGGGTGTAAAATGAGGGTAGAAGCAACAGGTAGCAAGGTGAAAAGTAAAAGTGGCAGGCAGACAAATCCAGGGCAAAAATCAAAAAGGGCCACTTTTCAACATAATCGTACAAGGGGTAAGAGAGTTGTAAAAACAAGCCTGAAGGCTTTGTGTCTCAATGCAAGGAGTATACGTAATAAGGTGGATGAATTAAATGTGGAGATAGTTATTAATGATTATGATATAGTTGGGATTACGGAGACATGGCTCCAGGGTGACCAAGGCTGGGAGCTCAACATCCAGGGATATTCTATATTCAGGCGGGATAGACAGAAAGGAAAAGGAGGTGGTGTAGCGTTACTGGTTAGAGAGGAGATTAAAGCAGTGGAAAGGAAGGACATTAGCTTGGAGGAAGTGGAATCTATATGGGTAGAGCTACGAAACACTAAGGGGCAGAAAACGCTAGTGGGAGTTGTGTACAGGCCACCTAACAGCAGTAGTGAGGTTGGGGATGGCATCAAGCAGGAAATTAGAAATGCATGCACTAAAGATGCAGCAGTTATAATGGGTGACTTCAATCTACATATAGATTGGGTGAACCAAACTGGCAGGGGTGCTGAGGAAGAGGATTTCTTGGAATGTTTGAGAGATGGTTTTCTAAACCAACATGTCGAGGAACCAACGAGAGAACAGGCCATTCTAGACTGGGTATTGAGTAATGAGGAAGGGTTAGTTAGCAGTCTTGCTGTGCGAGGCCCCTTGGGCAAGAGTGATCATAATATGGTAGAGTTCTTCATTAGGATGGAGAGTGACAAAGTCGATTCAGAAACAAGTGTTCTGAACTTAAAGAAAGGTAACTTTGAGGGTATGAGGCGTGAATTGTCCAAGATAGACTGGCGATTGATGCTGAAAGGGTTGACGGTGGACATGCAATGGAAGGCATTTAAAGGTCGCATGGATGAACTACAACAAGTGTTCATCCCAGTTTGGCAAAAGAACAAACCAGGAAAGGTAGTGCATCCGTGGCTAACAAGGGAAATCAAGGATAGTATTAAAACAAAAGATGAAGCATACAGATTAGCCAGAAAAAGTAGCATACCAGAGGACTGGGAGAAATTCAGAGTCCAGCAGAGGAGGACATAGGGCTTAATTAGGAAAGGGAAAATAGATTATGAGGGAAAACTGGCAAGGAACATAAAAACAGACTGCAAAAGCTTTTATAGATATGTCAAGAGAAAAAGATTAGTTAAGGCAAATGTAGGTCCCTTGCAGTCGGAAACAGGTGAATTGATCAAAGGGAACAAGGAGATGGCAGACCAATTGAACAAATACTTTGGTTCTGTCTTCACTAAGGAAGACATAACCCGTCTGCCGGAAATAGCGGGGGACCGGTGGTCTAATGAGATGGAGCAACTGAGGGATATCCAGGTTAGTCGGGAAGTGGTGTTAGGTAAATTAAATGGATTAAAGGCAGATAAATCCCCAGGGCCAGATAGGCTGCATCCCAGAGTGCTTAAGGAAGTAGCCTCAGAAATAGTGGATGCATTAGTGATAATTTTTCAAAACTCTTTAGATTCTGGAGTAGTTCCTGAGGACTGGAGGGTAGCTAATGTAACCCCACTTTTTAAAAAGGGAGGGAGAGAGAAAACGGGGAATTATAGACCAGTTAGCCTAACATCGGTAGTGGGGAAAATGCTAGAGTCAGTTATTAAAGATGTGATAGCATCACATTTGGAAAGTGGTGAAATCATCGGACAAAGTCAGCATGGATTTACAAAAGGCAAATCATGTCTGACGAATCTTATAGAATTTTTCGAGGATGTAACTAGTAGAGTGGATAAGGGAGAACCAGTCGATGTGTTATATCTGGACTTCCAGAAGGCCTTCGACAAGGTCCCACATAGGAGATTGGTGTACAAATTTAAAGCACACGGTATTGAGGGTTCAGTTTTGAGGTGGATAAAAAATTGGTTGGCGGACAGGAAGCAAAGAGTAGGAATAAACGGGTCCTTTTCGGAATGGCAGGCAGTGACTAGTGGGGTACCGCAAGGCTCAGTGCTGGGACCCCAGTTATTTACAGTGTATATTAATGATTTGGACGAGGGAATTGAATGCAACATCTCTAAGTTTGCGGATGACACGAAGCTGGGTGGCAGTGTTAGCTGCGAGGAGGATGCTAGGAGGCTGCAGAGTGACTTGGATAGATTAGGCGAGTGGGCAAATGCATGGCAGATGCAATATAATGTGGATAAATGTGAGGTTATCCACTTTGGCGGCAAGAACAGGAAAGCAGAGTATTACCTGAATGGTGACCGATTGGGAGAAGGGGAGATGCAACGTGACCTGGGTGTCATGGTGCACCAGTCATTGAAAGCAAGCATGCAGGTGCAGCAGGCAGTGAAGAAAGAGTTGAGTTTAGGAGCAGGGAGGTTCTGCTGCAGTTGTACAGGGCCTTGGTGAGACCGCACCTGGAGTATTGTGTGCAGTTTTGGTCTCCTACCCTGAGGAAAGACGTTCTTGCCTTAGAGGGAGTACAGAGAAGGTTCACCAGATTAATCCCTGGGATGGCGGGACTTGCATATGAGGAAAGACTGGATAGACTGGGCTTGTACTCGCTGGAATTTAGAAGACTGAGGGGGGATCTTATAGAAACATATAAAATTCTTAAGGGGTTGGAGAGGCTAGATGCGGGAAGATTGTTCCCGATGTTGGGGGAGTCCAGAACCAGGGGTCACAGCTTAAGGATAAGGGGGAAGTCTTTTAGGACCGAGATAAGAAAACATTTCTTCACACAGAGAGTGGTGAGTCTGTGGAATTCTCTGCCACAGAAGGTAGTTGAGGCCAGTTCATTGGCTATATTTAAGAGGGAGTTAGATGTGGCCCTTATGGCTAAAGGGATCAGGGGGTGTGGAGAGAAGGTAGGTACAGGCTACTGAGCTGGATGATCAGCCATGATCATATAGAATGGCGGTGCAGGCTCGAAGGGCCGAATGGCCTACTCCTGCACCTATTTTCTATGTTTCTATGTTTCTATGTTTCTATGTTTCTATGTTTCTATGTTTCTATGTTTCTATGTTTCTATGTTTTAATCCTGACCGTGGTTGCTAAATGTGTGGAGTTTGCATGTTCTCCCTGTGACTGTGTGTTCTCCTTGGCTGCTGCCTTTCTTCCAAAGATGTCAGCTGGTCAGTTGGGATAGAGGTGTATAAAACCATGATGTGCATAGATAGACTGAATGTCGAGAGAGTTTTTCCCCAGCGTCGGGGAATCAAGAACCAGTGGACATAGGTTTATGGTGAGGCAGAAGGATTTAATCGGAACCTGAGGGTGGTGCATTTCTGGAAAGAGCTGTTGGAGGAAGCAGAGGAACTAGAGAGTCGTCCTGACCCGCTGTTAATCAGACTTTACTGGACCCTTTCTCAGATTAGACATTATATTCTTCATCAAGTATATGTAGACTGTGGGCAACTTGATTGTAATCATGTGCAGTCTTTCTGCTGACTGCATAGAGCACACAAAGCTTATCACTGTACCTTGGTATACGTGACAATAATAAACGAAACAGCACAGAAACAGGCCCTTCACCCTTCTCAACCAAGATGCCCCATTACATTCATATGACTTATATCCCTCTCAACCTTTACTTTTCATGTACCTATTCAAACATCTTTTAAAATGTTGTTATAATACCCAGTTAAGACAGGTACTGTACATGATTACAATCAAGCCATCCACAGTTTACATATACAAGATAAAGGATATAATGTTTAGTCCAAGATAAAGTCTGATTAAAGATAGTCCAATGGTCTCCAATGAGGTAGATAGGAGGTCAGGCCTGCTCTCTAGTTGGACAGAGGATGGAACAATTGTCTGATAACAGCTGGGAAGAAACTGTCCCTGAATCTGGAGGGATCTGACTGTATGACTGTGACTAAATAAAATGTTATAACAGCGCCAAAATATAAAGTCCAAATTAAGAAGCTGGTGGGAGACAATGAGATTGCTGGGGGGGTGAATGTACCCATTGCACTTTGAAACGGCTGTTTTGTTACTGGAGAAAAGCATTTTGTTGCAATCTTTCACTTCTATTAGAATCAAACTGAACAGTGAATGTCGGGGTTTTTCTTTTGTGGGCTTGTTACTTGAAGTTCTGGGTTTTTAGTAAGTTGCTCCTTTTTGCTTGGTGTGTGCTTGTGGTGACTCTCTGAGATGTTGCAAGTTCCTTTTTCTAGAATAGTGCAACGGAAGGAAGCAGTGGTGAAGGAAGCAAGATTTTAGAGTTTTAAAACTAAACTAGTCCTTTAGTTTATTCTCACGTGTATCGAGGTAGAGTGAAAGGCAATTGTTTCACCCTCTCACAACACGTCATTAACCAATGTTAATGAAAACTCAGAGTCATAGAGTCATACAGCACAGAAACAGGCCCTTCGGCCCAACTCATCGATGCTGACCGAGATGCTTCATCCAAATGGTCCCATTTGGCCCATATCCATTTCATATCCATGCACCTGTCGTTTATCGTTTAAATGTTGAAATCAAGAGCTGCAGATGCAGGGTGACCTGGACAGGTTGAGTGAGTGGGCAGATGCGTGGCAGATGCAGTATAATGTAGATAAATGTGAGGTTATCCACTTTGGCAGCAAAAACAAGGAGGCAGATTATTATCTCAATGGTGTCAGATTAGGTAAAGGGGAAGTGCAACGAGACCAGTCGCTGAATGTAAGCGTGCAGGTACAGCAGGCAGTGAAGAAAGCTAATGGAATGTTGGCCGTCATAACAAGAGGATTTCAGTATAGGAGTAAAGAAGTCCTTCTGCAGTTGTATAGGGCCCTGGTGAGACCACATCTGGAGTATTGTATACAGTTTTGGTTTCCTAATTTGAGGAAGGACATCCTTGCTATTGAGGCGTAGGTTCACGAGGTTAATCCCTGGCATGGCGGGACTGTCATATGAGCAAAGATTGGAAAGACTAGGCTTGTATAGTTAGATAGAGCTCCAGGGGCCAGTGGAATCAAGGGATATGGGGAGAATGCAGGCACTTGTTATTGATTGGGGACGATCAGCCATCAACACAATGAATGGCGGTGCTGGCTCGAAGGGCTGAATGGCCTCCTGCACCTATTTTCTATGTTTCTATGTTTATTCACTGGAGTTTAGAAGGATGAGAGGGGATCTTAAAGAGACATATAAAATTATAAAAGAACTGGACAAGCTAGATGCAGGAAAAAATGTTCCCAATGTTGGGCGAGTCCAGAACCAGGGGCCACAGTTTAAGAATAAAGGGGAGGCCATTTAAAACTGAGGTGAGAAGGAACTTTTTCACCCAGTGAGTTGTGAATTTGTGGAATTCTCTGCCACAGAGGGCAGTGGAGGCCAATTTACTGGATGAATTTAAAAGAGAGTTAAGGGCCTGTCCCACTTAGGCGATTTTAAGGCGACTGCTAGTGACTAGGCTGTCGCCGACAGTTCGTCGGGTGTCGCGGGCATGATCATGAGGAGTCTTCCAAGAATCGTAGTGGATCTCGGCGCGTCGCTGAGAAATCATCCGGAGTGAAATTTCTCGGTGACAGCTGGCTTGTCGCCAGGTATCGTTGCTTATTACGGGCGCTGTCGCATACTGTCCCCAGGTTTGATAGGTTCTCTTAGATGCATTTAGAAGCACATAATATTAAAATAAGTAAAGTAATTTCAAAATACCATAAAATGCTTGTGTTTAACCAATTTTTTTACCATCAGGACATTTGACAGGTAGATTGGAAGCAGCTTTACAGCGAATGCAGCGCCGGAGACTCAGGTTCGATCCTGACTACGGGTGCTGCACTGTAAGGAGTTTGTACGTTCTCCCCGTGACCTGCGTGGGTTTTCTCCGAGATCTTCGGTTTCCTCCCACACTCCAAAGACGTACAGGTATGTAGGTTAATTGGCTGGGTAAATGTAAAAATTGTCCCTAGTGGGTGTAGGATAGTGTTAATGTACGGGGATCACTGGGCGGCACGGACCTGGAGGGCCGAAAAGGCCTGCTTCCGGCTGTATATATATGATATGATATGATATGCATCTCCCGTACATTTTCAAAGAATGCCCACACACTTTTCACAAAAATCCACTTAACCACTTTAAAAAAAAATTTTTTAATACTGCTATTAGTAAACTGGAAGTAAATCCAGTTTATGCCTTGTTACAGTGAAGCTTGGTTTTTAAGTAACCCATACAAGATGTTCAAAACTCTCATGTACTTACCGACTTGTCAGTGATTTCAGCGAAAATTAGGACGCCGGAGAAGCATTGACAGCGTGGGAATTTTGCGATGTTTCCGAAGACGGTGTAATCTCGACCTGACTCGGCATTGTCGTGGTCATTGTCGTGGTCATTGTCGTGGTCATTGTCGTGGTAATTGTCGTGGTCATTGTCGTGGTCATTGTCGTGGTCATTGTCGTGGTCATTGTCGTGGTCATTGTCGTGGTCATTGTCGTGGTAATTGTCGTGGTCATTGTCGTGGTCATTGTCGTGGTCATTGTCGTGGTCATTGTCGTGGTCATTGTCATGGTCACTGTCGTGGTCATTGTCGTGGTCTTTGTCGTGGTCATTGTCATCGGGTAAACGAAAATTTTGCCGATCTGCTACGACTTTGACAGTCGCCGGCAGTCGCCTAAAAAATCGCCTAAGTGGGACAGGCCCTTAGATAGAGCTCTAGAGGCTAGTGGACTCAAGGGATGTGGGGAGAAGGCAGTCACAGGTTACTGATTGTGGATGATCAGCCATGATCACAATGAATGGCGGTGCTGGCTCGAAGGGCCAAATGGCCTCCTCCTGCACCTATTTTCTATGTTTCTATGTTTCTATGCAGGTTAATACACAAAAGAACACAAGTGCTGGAGTAACTCAGTGGGTCAGGTGGGCAGAACATGGATAGGTGGCGTTTCAGGTTTGAAGAAGGGTCTCAACCTCAAACGTCAGCTGGCCATGTTCTCCAGAGATGCTGCCTGACTCGCTGAGTTACCCCAGCACTCTGTGCCCTTTTATAATTTAAATGTTGTTATTGTACCTGCCTCAACTATCTCCTCTGGCAGCACGTTCCAAATACCTACTAACCTCTGTGAAAAAGTTGCTCCTCTAGGTCCTAACAAACTTTTCTCTCTCAACAGCAGGCAGTGAAGAAAGCTAAGGGCATGTTGGCCTTCATAACGAGAGGATTTCAGTATAGGAGTAAAGAGGTTCTTCTGCAGTTGTATCGGGCCCTGGTGAGACCGCATCCGGAGTATTGTGTACAGTTTTGGTCTCCTAATTTGAGGAAGGACATCCTTGTGATTGAGGCAGTGCAGCGTAGATTGTCTATTTTCTATGTTTCTATGTAACTTAAACTTTAGTTTAGTTTAGTTTAGAGATACAGCGTGGTAACAGGCCCTTCGGCTCACCGAGTTGGTGCCGACCAGCAATCCCTGCACATTTACACTATCCAACACCCACTAGGGACAATTTTTACATTTACCAAGCCAATTAACCTACAAACCTGTATGTCTGTTTGGGAGTGTGGGAGGAAACCGAAGATCTCGGAGAAAACCCAAGCAGGTCACGGGGAGAACGTACAAATTCTGTACAGACGGCACCCATTGTTGGGTCTCCGGCGTTGTAAGTCAGCAACTCTACCGCTACGCCACCTACTGTATGTCCTCTAGTTCTTGATTTCCCTACCCTGTGCATTCACCCTGTCTATTCACCACATGATTTTATACACCTCTCTACGATCACCCCTCAGCCTCCTGCGCTCCAAGGAATAGAGTCCCAGCCTGCCCAACCTCTCCTTACAGCTCAGACCCTCAAGTCCTGGCAACATCCTCGTAAATCTCTGCATCTTTTTGAGCAGGGACAAAAGGGAGCTCTGGGCCAGTTTTACTGACATTGTATGGCGAGTCCGAGACTTGTAGTTGTAGATGAAGTTTATTGCAACCGCAATACACGAATACAGAATCAAAACAACAAGTTACAGGACAACCAATATAAACTTACTGTCTTCCTTGAAGACTCAGACGAACTAACTAAATCGGGCGCCAAACGCACCCATGACATCGCTGACCAATCAGCGATGTCCTTCCCTGGACCAATCCCCATGGTCGCGTTCCCACGTGACCTCGCTGGCCAATCCGAGGGTTCGACGACCTAGACCATTCTCCATGGTCGCTACAATTGCTTCATTAGGTTTACAATGCAGACAATGTGGGATACTTTGAAGGACTATATTTAAGTGCAATAATCTCGCATCACATGAAGGATTACTCCAGCTGCAGTATTACAGCAAGCAGTGTTTAAACCACCATTGCAAACTTTGTTTTCACTTTCTAAAAGCCTGTCATCTTTTCATTGACCTAAACCTTTTTTGTCTGCTTTCCATCACAGGTGGGTTATGGGGCAGGCTTACAACAAATAGTTACATAGTTGAACCGCATGACATTCATAAGCAAAACACAAAGTGGTGGAGGAACTGAGCGGGTTGGGCAGCATCTATGGAGGGAATGGACAGGTAAAGTCTTGAGTCAGACTGAAGAAAGGGGACGGACTCACAACAAGCAATAGAAGAAAGGCCTCGACCCAGAACGCCACCTATTCCTTTTCTCCAGAGATGCTTCCTGTCCTGCTGAAATACTCCAGCTTTTTGTGCCTATCTTCGGTGTAAACCAATGTAAACCAGCCACAGCAGTTCCTTCCTACATGAAATATTGTTGGGCTTTTCTGGTGTTGTAAATACTCCATGAATGTCATGCAGCAACAACGTGTAGCATTTGATGCAGCAACGTATGCCAGCCGAAGAATAAATGCATCGAAACACGTTCAGATCCAAAAACAATCTTTGACAAACGTGTGGAATTTCCCACAGCTTCTGACCAGATTTCAGGCACTCATAGAGTGATACTGTCTGGAAACAGGCCCTTCAGCCCAACTCGCTCACACTGGCCAACATGTCCCAGCTACACTAGTTCCACCTGCCTGCACTTGGACCATATCCCTCCAAACCTGTCCTATCCATGCACCTGTCTAACTGTTTCTTAAATGTTGTGACAGTCCCAGCCTCAACTACCTCCTTTGACCCCTTGTTCCATACACCCACCACCTTTTGTGTGAAAAGGCTACCCCTCAAATTCCTATTAAATCTATTTAAACCTATGTCCTCTGGTCCACGATTCACCTACTCTGGGCAAGAAACTGTGCATCTACCCGATCTGTTCCTGCCACGGTTTTATACACCTCTATAAGATGTTTCTGAAAGTTGCACATTCCCAAGAGGAATGAACGAGCAGTTCACAGCAAAGCCAGATTCCGGGCTGCACAACCAGTTCCATTACAGTTCAACCAGCTAGTGGGTTTTGAAGAGGATTTCACTGTGAGTATACTTTAGTCACTGAAGGTGCTGTTTGTAAACAGAAGTAATGAACAAAGACAGGTTGCCATGGGTATTTATTGTCATAGAGTGATACAGCGTGGAAACAAGCTCTTCGGCCCAACTTGCCCACACTGGTCAACATGTCCCAGCTACAGTCCCACCTGCCTGCATTGGGCCCATATCCCTCCAAATCTGTCCTATCCTTGTACCTGTCTAACTGTTTCTTATATGTTGGGATAGTCCCAGCCTCAACTACCTCCTCTGGCAGCTCATTTCATACACCCACCACCCATACCCCTCATATTCCTATTGAATCTTTTCCCCTTCACCTTAAACCTATGTCCTGTGGACCTCAATTCGCCTCCTCTGGGCAAAAGACTGTACATCTACCCGATCTATTCCTTTCATGATTTTATACACCTCGAAAAGATGAAAGATCTTGTAAAAGCTGCAAAGCTGGTATAAATCATCAGCCCAGCAAGTGCACATTAATTGTCAAACACCCCTAATTAACATCAATCCACATTATTAAACACCATTAATGTGGAACAGCAGGTAAGAAGGAAGACTGGCCTGTAGTGTGTAAGTAACTGATGAACTTTTTAAAGATCATTATTGAGACACGGTGACATATAACATGGAAACAGGCCCTTCGGCCCAACATGCCCAGGCCGAGGGCTAAGGATTATTTGAATCCCATGAGCTCCCTTCACCTTTCTTCTGACAGCTCATTGTGAGTGTCTATGAAATACTAAACACACTTGCTCTGCATCATTTGCCCTCTTTTACAGTGCTAAAAAGCCGTGTGTTGAACCAGGCCTGCTTTACCACGGGTTTCCACGTGGGGGCAGCACAGTGGCACATCTAGTCGTGTTGTTGCCTCACAGCCTTCCAGTGCTATCCATGGAAGTTGGCATGTTCCTCCTGTGGCGGCTGGATATCCTTCAGGATAGCTAATTGAGGCAGATACTATAACACCATTTAAAAGACACGGACAGATACATGGATAGGAAAGGTTTAGTGGGATATGGACCTAATGCAGGCAAATGGGACCTTCTTATTGGGGGTATCTTGGTCAACATGGATGAGTTGGTCTCAAGGGGCTGTTTCCATGCCATATGTCGCTGTGAGAAAAGACTAATAAACAATAAAGACAGTGGTCTCGTGCGTGTGCATTTAGTGTTACTATAAAGGTAGTGAATGCAATAAAAAGGAACTGCACATTCTGATTGATACCAAAGATAGGCACAAAACGCTGGAGAAACTCAGCGGGTCAGTGCTGAATGTTTCCATAACTCCTCTGGGTGCTCCGATTTGCTCCCAAGTTCTTTGGTCAGATATATGGATAGGAAGCGATGAGAGAGACATGGGCAAAGGGAAATAGGACTCGCCTCGAATTCTAATTTGGTCAGCATGGACATGGTGAGCTGAAGGGCCTGTTACCATAACTGACTCGATGATCTCACTCCTACAGTGGCAAGACTTTGTCAGAAAACGTATATACTGAAACATGTTGTGTTTCTGTTCATATAGTCTTTATTATATAAAGAGGACGCAAAGTGCTGGAGTAACTCAGCGGGTCAGGCAGCATCTGTGGAGAACATGGATAGGTGACGTTTCACAGAGTGCTGGAGTAACTCAGCGGGTCAGGCAGCATCTCTGGAGAACATGGAAGGGTGATGTTTCGGCTTAGGACCCTTCTTCAGACTGATTTTGGTAGGAGAGGCGGGGGAGAAAGCTGGAAATGAGGTGCTACCTTTGATGCTTGAGCGGGCGGGGGGGTTTGCTCGTGAGTTTGCATTCTCCCCCCTCCCACAATCAGTCACT
Source organism: Rhinoraja longicauda (assembly GCF_053455715.1). Lineage (NCBI taxonomy): Eukaryota > Metazoa > Chordata > Chondrichthyes > Rajiformes > Arhynchobatidae > Rhinoraja > Rhinoraja longicauda. The sequence goes on along the minus strand of NC_135963.1, from coordinate 60,732,029 downwards.
CTCTCACACGCTTTCATAATCTATACTTGTGCTGCAAACGGTGTTGAGTGTGTGGTTTAGTGATGGGTGTTCAGCTTTGACGGAGGTTGGTTCTGCAAGTAGGCACAGATACGCACGCCCACAGGTGCTCACTTTCTCTTGTGACCTTTTCAAAATCTGGTCTACTTCAGTTTAATTGCTTGTGCTGCAAGAATCACAATCGAAGCAAGGAACACCTGATGAGCATAATAATAAATAAAGAACACCTTCTCTCTGCCCTGAACTTGCGGCAGCAACACCACAGCTCCACACCTGCCTGGATACTCTCGTGATTGCACCCATCACTCAGTATGTCATGGCCCCCGGAGCGGCTGGCATGCACAAACCGGACACCATGTCACTTGCTTCAGTGTAACTGGAAGGGGTCTTGCCTGAGCCTCGTCATAGAGCCATACAATGTGGAAATGGGCCCCTTGTCCAACATTCCCATGCTGACCAACATGTTGCATCCATACGAGTCTCAACTGTGGGTGTGTGTGTGTCAGAGAGAGTGACTGTGTGTGTGTGTGGGGGAGAGTGACTGTGTGTGTGTGTGTGTGTGTGTGAGAGAGTGACTGTGTGTGAGAGAGAGTGACTGTGTGTGTGTGGGGGAGAGTGACTGTGTGTGAGAGAGAGTGACTGTGTGTGTGGGGGAGAGTGACTGTGTGTGAGAGTGACTGTGTGTGTGAGAGAGAGAGTGAGTGTGTGTGTGGGGGAGAGTGACTGTGTGTGTGGGGGAGAGTGACTGTGTGTGTGTGAGAGAGAGAGTGACTGTGTGTGGGGGAGAGTGACTGCATGAGAGAGTGACTGTGTGAGAGAGTGACTGTGTGAGAGAGTGACTGTGTGTGTGTGTGTGAGAGAGTGACTGTGAGAGAGTGACTGTGTGTGTGAGAGTGATTGTGTGTGTGTGAGAGAGAGACTGTGTGTGTGTGTGAGAGAGAGTGACTGTGTGAGAGAGTGACTGTGTCTGTGTGAGAGACAGTGAATGTGTGTGTGAGAGAGTGACTGTGTGTGTGTGTGTGTGAGTGACTGTGTTTGTGTGTGTGTGTGTGAGAGAGTGACTGTGTGTGTCTGTGTGTGTGTGTGAGTGACTGTGTTTGTGTCTGTGTGTGTGAGAGAGTGACTGTGTGTGTGTGAGTGACTGTGTGTATGTGTGCCTTTACTACCACCTTTGGCAGTCAATTCCATATACCCACCACTCTCTGTGTGAATGGCTTGATCATTGCATAAATCCTATCAATGGTACAGAATATATATTGTTACAGTGACAGAGAAAGTGCAGGTGAAAGAGAGTGCATCAGCTGCAGTGCGGTAGGCTGGGAGATTACAAACATAATCGGCTAATTGCGGCTCTGTTCAATAGCGTTCATAATAGAAAGGAAGAATATGTTCTTGAATTTGGTGGGGCGTGCTTTCAAGCTTTTGTATCTTCAGCCTGATGGGAGAGGGGGCAGAAGGAATGACTGGGGTTTGACTGGACTTAGATCGTGTTAGCTGCTTTCCCGAGGCAGCGTGAAGTGTAGGTGGAGTCGATGGTAGGGAATCTGGTCTGTGTGATGCACTGGCCTACATCCACAACTCTGCAGGTTTGTGTGGTCCTGGCCAGCGCTGTTGTCAAACCAAGCTGTGATGCATCCTGATAGGATGCTCTCCATGGTGCACCTGTGGGAATGAGTAAGTCATTGGAGACATGCCCAGTTTTCTTGGTTTTCTGAGTAAGTTGAAGCTTGGTGAGTTTTCTAGGCAGTCACGTCAGTGTGGTTGGACCATGACTAATTGTTGCTGAAGATAGACACAAAAAGCTGGAGTAACTCAGAGGGTCAGACAGCATCTCTGGAGAAAAGGAATGGGTGAAGTTTTGGGTGGAGATCCCTCTTCAGTCTACCTTTTGTGTCTATCTTTGGTCCTTCCTACTGATTGTTGCAGATATTTACTCCTGGGAACATAAATCTCTCAGTCGCCTCCAATTCAGCATTGTTGATGTGGGCTGGGGCAGTTTAGACCGGAATGCTAAATGGATAGGTTTATATATCAAAGTTAGGATGGTAGTACCTTGGAGGGAAGCTGGAGATGACAGTTTTATTTCATTAGCTACTCTAGTACCATGAAAGAACAACGTGCTGGACTAACTCAACGGTCCAGGCAGCAGTCTCTGCGCAAAATGATAGGTGACATTTCGGGTTGGACCGTTCTTCAGACTTATAACCCAACCCAAAACATCACCTATCCATGTTCTCCAGAGGTGCTGCCTGACCCGCTGAGTTACTCCAGCACTCTGTGAAACGTCACCTATCCATGTTCACCAGAGATGCTGCCTGACCCGCTGAGTTACTCCAGCACTCTGTGAAACGTCACCTATACATGTTCACTAGAGGTGCTGCCTGACCCGCTGAGTTACTCCAGCACTCTGTGAAACGTCACCTATCCATGTTCTCCAGAGGTGCTGCCTGACCAGCTGAGTTACTCCAGCAATTTGTGTCTTTCCTTAGTAAATCAGCATCTGCAGTTCCTTGTTTCTGCATCTAGTGTGCTGTGCTTGGAGAGGGCTGAGCAGAGGGAGATGTTTTCACGATAACCTTGCTGACTTTCTGTTATGGCTGCAGCAAGTCCTCTGTGGAATTGGAGTGAGGGGGTAGAGAGTTCAGCAGCTTAGTAGAGCAATCACACTGGCCCTGCAGCTTCTGGGTGACATTGAGCATCTTCAGATACATTGTGTGTCCGCACACTCCCAACAAGTCTGCTCATTCTATCTTTATAAGTTCATAAGTGTTAAGAGCAGAATCAGCTAATTCATTCCATCAAGTCTACTCTCCCATTCAATTAAGGCTGATCTATCTCTCCCTCCTAACCCCATTCTCCTGCTTTCTCCCCATAACTCATGACACCCCTAGTCAAGAATCTCTCTATCTCTGCCTTAAAAATACCTATGGACGGCCTCCACGGCCTCCAGTGGCAAAGAATTCCATGGATTCACCACTCTCTGACAAAAGAAATTCCTCCTCATCTCCCCCCTAAAGGAACGTAATTTAATTTTGAGGCCAGGCTGTCTGGTCCTAGACTCTCCCACTAGTGGAAACATCCTCTCCACATCCACTCTATCCAGACTTTTCTCTATTCAGTAAGTTTCAATGAGGTCCCCCCTCATCCTCCTAAACTCCAGCGAGCACAGGCCCAGTGTCGTCAAACACTCATCATAGGTTAACCCACTCATTCCTGGGATCATTCTCGTAAATCTCATCTGGACACTCTCCAGCGCCCACACATTCTTCCTCATCTACCCAGAGAGTTGCAGCAGGTGGTTGGTACATTAGTCACTCACCAAAATGTATGATCTCTGTTGTATTACCAATCTCCCAGCCTACCCCATTGCAGCCGTTGCACTCTCTTTCCCTTGCACTTTCTCTGTGGCTGTAACAATGTCCATTCTGTAAGGTTTGATAGGATTCATGCAAGGATAAAAACACTCACCCAGAGGGTGGTGGGTATATGGATCGTGCTGCCAAGGGGAGATAATTCAATCTACATCTCACACTGCCGCAGTATAGGCACCAGCATAATCAAGGACGAGTATCACCCGGTTTATGTGACAATAAGTTGAGGCAGGTATTATAACCGTTCTGCTGTTACTATGGATATCTGTGCCATGGTTCTGGATGCCAATGGTCTAAGCATGTGGATAGTGGGAGATGTTGTAAAGAAGGGAAATTTGACGGTCAGTGGGAATTGGCTGGGATTTTGGCCATTCGTTACCTTTTATACATGAGGCATGAAAGACATTTGCCTTAAGCCCAACTATCGTGTACAGTGCATTCAGAAAGTATTCAGACCCCTTCACTTTTTCCACATTTTGTTACATTACAGCCTTATTTTTATATGGATTAAATTCTTTTTTGATATCATCAATCTACACACAATAATCCATAATAAAAAACCCGAAAACAGGTGTTTAGAAATTTTTGCAAAGTAATTAAAAAGAAATAAATGAAATATCACATTTACATTAGTATTCAGACCCTTTGCTCTAAAATTGCTCTAAAAACCCTCAAAATTGAGCTTATGTTCATCCTGTTTCCATTGATTATCCTTGAGATGTTTCTACAGATTGATTGGAGTCCACCAGTGGTAAATTAAATTGACTGGATATGATTTGAAAAGGCACACACCTTTAGGTCCCACAGTTGACAGTGCATGTCAGAGCAAAAACCAAGCCATGAAGACAAAGGAATTGTCCGGAGACAGGATTGTGTGGAGACACAGATCTGGGGAAGGATATAAAACAATTTCTGCACCATTGCAGGTCCCGAAGAGCACAGTGGCCTCCGTCATTCTTAAATGGAAGAACTTTGGAACCACCAGGACTCTTCACAGAGCTGGCCGCCCGGCCAAACTGAGCAATCGGGGAGAAGGGCCTTGGTGAGGGAGGTGACCAAGAACCCGATGGTCACTCTGACGGAGCTCCAGAGTACCTCTGTGAAGATGGGAGAACCTTCCAGAAGGACAACTATATCTGCAGCATTCCACCAATCAGGCCTCTATGGTAGAGTGGCCAGACGGAAGCCACTCCTCAGTAAAAGGCACATGACAGCCCGCTTGGAGTTTGCCAAAAGGCACCTAAAGGACTCTCAGACCATGAGAAACAAGATTCTCCGGTCTGATGAAACCAAGATTGAACTCTTTGGCCTGAATGCCAAGCGGCACCGCTCATCACCTGGCCAACACCATACCTACGGTGAAGCTTGGTGGTGGCAGCATCATGCTGTGGGAGTTTTTCAGCAGCAGGAACTGGCGGACTAGTTAGGATCGAGGGAAAGATGAACGAAGCAAAGTACAGAGAGATCCTTGATGAAAACCTGCTCCAGAGTGTTCTGGACCTCAGACTGGGGCGGAGGTTCACCTTCCAACAGGACAATGACCCTAAACACACAGCCAAGACAATGCAGGAGTGGCTTTGTGACAAGTCTGTGAATGTCCTCGAGTGGCCCAGCCAGAACCCAGACTTGAACCCGATCGAACATCTCTGGAGGGACCTGAAAATAGCTGTGCATCGATGCCCCCCATCCAACCTGACAGAGCTTGAGAGATCTGCAGAGAAGAATGGGAGAAATTACCCAAATACAGGTGTGCCAAGCTTGTAGCCTCATACCCAAGAAGACTTGAGGCTGTAATCGCTGCCAAAGGTGCCTCAACAAAGTACTGAGGAAAGGGTCTGAATACTTATGTAAATGTGATATTTCAGTTCTTTTTTTTAATTACTTTACAAAAATTGTAAAGTGTGAGCAGGTCGGTGGGGCTCAGGCAGGAGGGAGCGTGGACAAGGTGGGAGAGCATATCTGGTCAAACATCATGCAGGCAGACTTCCAGTGCGTCCGGTTCCTTGTCCAAGCTGTCTACGATGCCCTACCAAGCCCAGCAAACCTCCACGTCTGGGGCAAGATCGTGACACCTTCCTGCCCACTTTGCACTGGAAGGGAATCATTAGAACATCTCATCAGCAGCTGCCCAAAGTCCCTTGGTGAAGGTCGCTATCGGTGGCGCCATGACCAGGTGTTTAAGGTGGTTGCTGAGAGCATAGCCACTGCCATCAGTAGCAGCAAACACCACCACGCCCCGAAGAAATCAATCACTTTTGTCAAAGCTGGAGAGAAGCCTCGACCACAACCAAAACAAGGGCGGGCCTCCTCTACACGGCCACTGACTGGCAGCTTCACGTCGATCTGGACAAACAGCTGAGATTTCCACAGCACATCACAGCAACATCACTCTGGCCAGACATGATCATCACCTCCAAAGTGACAAAACAGCTGATTATTCTGGAGCTGACAGCCCTGGGAAGAGCGTACGGAAGAAGCAAATGAGAGGAAACGCGCAAAGTACCAGGAGCTGGTGGAGATGTGCCGGCACAGAGGCTGGAAGACACGCTATGAACACATAGAGGTGGGCTGCAGAGGCTTTGCAGGACGCTCACTCTGCAAAGTCCTCAACCAGTTGGGCATTACGGGCTGGCAAAGAAGAGGGCCATTCAATCCACAAGCGAAGCCGCAGAGAAAGCCACTAGATGGCTTTGGATTAAGAGGGCTGATCTGTGGGCAGTTGCTGCTGGGACTCAAGTCAGGGTCTGATCAACCCCGGCTGGGTCGCCTGGGCGAGGGTGTCTGATGTTGTGAGACCCGAAACACCCCATGGCCCCAGGTGACATCACTGAGGATGCGTCCCAGTGCATCCTGAAGATGTGTCTTGCACACGCACATACCAAAATTTCTAAACACCTGTTTTTGATTTTTTATTATGGGGTATTTTGTGTAGATTGATGATTAAAAAAATGAATTTAATCCATTTTAAAATAAGGCTGTAACGTAACAAAATGTGGAAAAAGTGAAGGGGTGTGAATACTTTCTGAATGCACTGTATATCTTGCTGTAAGTTGCTTTGAGATTCCTCAAAATGAGAGGAGTGTAGCTGCAAGTTTAGGTGTCCATGGTTTCCCTGTGGAGATGTCTGGGTTGCTGGCACAATCCAGTGACGGACGATCAGTAACTCTTTGTAAGGGGGATGACTCCTGACACCCACTGGTGCCCTCGTTGATTCTATTTCATCAGAGATACAGCATGGAATCAGGTCCTTCACCCTTCTGATTCCGTTCTGACCAACAATGACCCATTCACCATAGTTCTATGTGATCCCACTTTCTCATCCACTCCCTTCACACGTAGTTTAGAGGCCAATTAACCTACAAACCCACACATCTTTGGGATGTGGGAGTAAACACACGCAGTCAGAGGGAGAATGTGTAACTCCACACACAGGGCGTGTAGACTCGACATGCACATAGGTTAAATCCTCTTCCTTGTCGAAGAGGCACATCCTCTTTTGATAAGCACTGCTCAACGTACTTATGGGAACATTACAAAGGGATAATGAGCATATGCTACCTTTGCTCTGGTGATAGAGGCTGAGCAATATTGACCACTCTTGCCAAATGTTGGGTGATGTTATGGCACAATATTCTCTGTCAATCTCATCAAATTACATTGAACCTTGTTTGTCTAAGACCTCCTCTTGGATAAGTTAGTGTGCATAATTGAGAGCCACTGTGTCGAGGGAAAGCCTGCTAAACCATAGGTAGACACAAAGTGCTAGAGTAACTTAGCAGGTAGGCAGCATCTCTGGAGAAAAAAGATGGGTGATGTTTCGGGGTCGTGACCCCTCCAGACTTGTCCTTGACCAAATGACAGACTGTCTGACCCGTTGAGTTACTCATATAACATATAACATATAACAACTACAGCATGGAAACAGGCCTGTTCTGGCACTTTGTGTCTATTTTTGGTATAAACCAGCGTCTGCAGATCCTTGTTTCTACATTACTGCTAAACCATCACACCCTCGGTGATCCTGCTGAATAAAAGGGTGAAACATGGCCTTCCCATGATGACACTGGGTATCTTGGCATGTGTCTCTTGAGTCTAGTACTACTAAACCATCCGAATGTGACCCCAGGAATACTTTAGGTCTGGAACTAGTGCGTAACAATGCTGAGAACTATATTCTGTACTTTGTATTTTCCCCTTTGTACCCGAGTTTGAATTGATTGTATCTGTGTATGGCATATCTGACCCACTGGGATAGCAGGCACAGCAAGGCTCCTCACTACCCTGATACACGTGACAATAATAAAGCTAAACCAGGTGCACTCCCTTTTGCTGGGGGACTTTAAGCACAATACCTCTAAAGTGCATTGCTGAGACACACAAATACCAGAAGGCAAAGTTGTTAAATATCAGTAAGCAGCTATTTGGAAATCAATTTAGATTGCGGAGGCCAAGTTAATGGATATTTTTAGGACAGAGATAGATAGATTCTTGATTAGTACAACTGCCTGGAGTTATTGGGAGAAGGCAGGAGAATAGGGTCAGGAGAGAAAGATAGATAACCTGTACGTCTTTGGAGTGTGGGAGGAAACCGATCCCGGAGAAAACCCACACAGATCACGGGGAAAACGTACAAACTCCATACAGACAGCATACAGCATACAGCAAACTCCATACAGACAATTAGGATCGAACCCAGGTCTCTGGCGCTGTAAGGCAGCAACTCTACCGCTGCGCCACTGTGCCGAAGATGATGACATCTTCTGAACCGAATACTTCAAAAATCATATTATTCCTGCAAACAAGCATATTAATTTGGGAAACTGAAACGCATGCTGAAATCTATGAGTAAATAAATACCTGTGTAGATGGGATATGTTGATCTGTGTGGGTAAGTTGGGCTGAAAGGCCAGTTTCCAGGCATATGAATCTATCCCCTCAATTAATGTTTTGTGACTTTGGATGGTTTAGTAACAGCATGGCATTTTTTTCATTAACATAGAAACATAGAAAATAGGTGCAGGGGGAGGCCATTTGGCCCTTCATTGTGATCATTCATACTGATCCACAATCAGTAACCCATGCCTGCCTTCTCCCCATATCCCTTGATTCCACTAGCCCCTAGAGCTCTATCTAACTCTCTTTTAAATGAATCAGTCAAAACAGCACGGCGGCATGGGCACGCAGCGGTAGAGTTACTGTCTTACAGCGCTTACAGTGCGAGAGACCCGGGTTCAATCCTGACTATGGGTGCTGTTGGTGGGGAGTTTGTAACTTCTATCCGTGACCTATGTGGGTTTTCTCTGAGATCTTGCCACACTCCAAAGACGTACAGGTTTGTCAGTTAATTGACTTGGTATAAATGTAAAATTGTGTGTGTAGGATAGTATTAGTGTGTGGGGATTCCTGGCCGGTGCGGACTCGGTGGGCAAAGGGTCTATCTCTAAACTAAACTAAACTGTCAGGCTGCAGAAAGCTTGTCGCAAAACCTGTTTGTAAAAGTCAGGTTGGACCATCATGAATTTAAACTAAAAAAAGTCAGTGTTACTTGTGAGGGTTGGCAGGGTGCTAAAGCCCAAGCCTGCCATCACCGGGGAGCACAGTGAGCAGGCTCATTCAGTGAGCAGGCCCATTCAGTGAGCAGGCTCTATCAGTGAGCAGGCCCATTCAGTGAGCAGGCCCATTCAGTGAGCAGGCCCATTCAGTGAGCAGGCCCATTCAGTGAGCAGGCCCATTCAGTGAGCAGGCTCTATCAGTGAGCAGGCCCATTCAGTGAGCAGGCTCTATCAGTGAGCAGGCCCATTCAGTGAGCAGGCCCATTCAGTGAGCAGGCCCATTCAGTGAGCAGGCTCTATCAGTGAGCAGGCCCATTCAGTGAGCAGGCTCTATCAGTGAGCAGGCCCATTCAGTGAGCAGGCCCATTCAGTGAGCAGGCTCATTCAGTGAGCAGGCTCTATCAGGGTGCTAAAGCACTAGCCTGCCATCACCAGGGAGCACAGTGAGCAGGCCCATTCAGTGAGCAGGCTCTATCAGTGAGCAGGCTCTATCAGTGAGCAGGCACTATCAGTGAGCAGGCCCATTCAGTGAGCAGGCCCATTCAGTGAGCAGGCTCTATCAGGGTGCTAAAGCACTAGCCTGCCATCACCAGGGAGCACAGTGAGCAGGCCGATTCAGTGAGCAGGCCCATTCAGTGAGCAGGCTCTATCAGTGAGCAGGCCCATTCAGTGAGCAGGCCCAAAACAGCACGGCGGCATGGGCACGCAGCGGTAGAGTTACTGTCTTACAGCGCTTACAGTGCGAGAGACCCGGGTTCAATCCTGACTATGGGTGCTGTTGGTGGGGAGTTTGTAACTTCTATCCGTGACCTATGTGGGTTTTCTCTGAGATCTTGCCACACTCCAAAGACGTACAGGTTTGTCAGTTAATTGACTTGGTATAAATGTAAAATTGTGTGTGTAGGATAGTATTAGTGTGTGGGGATTCCTGGCCGGTGCCGACTCGGTGGGCCAAAGGGTCTATCTCTAAACTAAACTAAACTGTCAGGCTGCAGAAAGCTTGTCGCAAAACCTGTTTGTAAAAGTCAGGTTGGACCATCATGAATTTAAACTAAAAAAAGTCAGTGTTACTTGTGAGGGTTGGCAGGGTGCTAAAGCCCAAGCCTGCCATCACCGGGGAGCACAGTGAGCAGGCTCATTCAGTGAGCAGGCCCATTCAGTGAGCAGGCTCTATCAGTGAGCAGGCCCATTCAGTGAGCAGGCCCATTCAGTGAGCAGGCCCATTCAGTGAGCAGGCCCATTCAGTGAGCAGGCTCTATCAGTGAGCAGGCCCATTCAGTGAGCAGGCTCTATCAGTGAGCAGGCCCATTCAGTGAGCAGGCCCATTCAGTGAGCAGGCCCATTCAGTGAGCAGGCTCTATCAGTGAGCAGGCCCATTCAGTGAGCAGGCTCTATCAGTGAGCAGGCCCATTCAGTGAGCAGGCCCATTCAGTGAGCAGGCTCATTCAGTGAGCAGGCTCTATCAGGGTGCTAAAGCACTAGCCTGCCATCACCAGGGAGCACAGTGAGCAGGCCCATTCAGTGAGCAGGCTCTATCAGTGAGCAGGCTCTATCAGTGAGCAGGCTCTATCAGTGAGCAGGCCCATTCAGTGAGCAGGCCCATTCAGTGAGCAGGCTCTATCAGTGAGCAGGCCCATTCAGTGAGCAGGCTCTATCAGTGCGCAGGCCCATTCAGTGAGCAGGCCCATTCAGTGAGCAGGCTCTATCAGGGTGCTAAAGCACTAGCCTGCCATCACCAGGGAGCACAGTGAGCAGGCCCATTCAGTGAGCAGGCCCATTCAGTGAGCAGGCTCTATCAGTGAGCAGGCCCATTCAGTGAGCAGGCCCATTCAGTGAGCAGGCTCTATCAGTGAGCAGGCCCATTCAGTGAGCAGGCCCATTCAGTGAGCAGGCTCTATCAGTGAGCAGGCCCATTCAGTGAGGACGCCCATTCAGTGAGCAGGCCCATTCAGTGAGCAGGCTCTATCAGTGAGCAGGCCCATTCAGTGAGCAGGCTCATTCAGTGAGCAGGCCCATTCAGTGAGCAGGCCCTATCAGTGAGCAGGCTCTATCAGTGAGCAGGCCCATTCAGTGAGCAGGCTCTATCAGTGAGCAGGCCCATTCAGTGAGCAGGCTCTATCAGTGAGCAGGCCCATTCAGTGAGCAGGCTCTATCAGTGAGCAGGCCCATTCAGTGAGCAGGCTCTATCAGTGAGCAGGCCCATTCAGTGAGCAGGCTCATTCAGTGAGCAGGCCCATTCAGTGAGCAGGCTCTATCAATGAGCAGGCTCTATCAGTGAGCAGGCCCATTCAGTGAGCAGGCTCTATCAGTGAGCAGGCCCATTCAGTGAGCAGGCTCTATCAGTGAGCAGGCCCATTCAGTGAGCAGGCTCTATCAGTGAGCAGGCCCATTCAGTGAGCAGGCTCTATCAGTGAGCAGGCCCATTCAGTGAGCAGGCTCATTCAGTGAGCAGGCCCATTCAGTGAGCAGGCTCTATCAGTGAGCAGGCTCTATCAGTGAGCAGGCCCATTCAGTGAGCAGGCTCTATCAGTGAGCAGGCCCATTCAGTGAGCAGGCTCTATCAGTGAGCAGGCCCATTCAGTGAGCAGGCTCTATCAGTGAGCAGGCCCATTCAGTGAGCAGGCTCTATCAGTGAGCAGGCTCATTCAGTGAGCAGGCTCTATCAGTGAGCAGGCCCATTCAGTGAGCAGGCCCATTCAGTGAGCAGGCTCATTCAGTGAGCAGGCTCTATCAGGGTGCTAAAGCCCAAGCCGGCCATCACCAGGGAGCACAGTGAGCAGGCTCATTCAGTGAGCAGGCTATCAGTGAGCAGGCTCTATCAGTGAGCAGGCTCTATCAGTGAGCAGGCTCTATCAGTGAGCTGGCTCATTCAGTGAGCAGGCCCATTCAGTGAGCAGGCTCTATCAGGGTGCTAAAGCCCAAGCCGGCCATCACCAGGGAGCACAGTGAGCAGGCTCATTCAGTGAGCAGGCTCTATCAGTGAGCAGGCTCTATCAGTGAGCAGGCTCTATCAGTGAGCTGGCTCATTCAGTGAGCAGGCCCATTCAGTGAGCAGGCTCTATCAGGGTGCTAAAGCCCAAGCCTGCCATCACCAGGGAGCACAGTGAGCAGGCTCTATCAGTGAGCAGGCTCTATCAGTGAGCAGGCTCTATCAGTGAGCAGGCTCATTCAGTGAGCAGGCCCATTCAGTGAGCAGGCTCTATCAGGGTGCTAAAGCCCAAGCCTGCCATCACCAGGGAGCACAGTGAGCAGGCTCATTTGACTGGTTAGAGGAACAGTGTTTTTTGGCAAGAAAATTATGAAATGGAGGACTAAAAAGGATGTGGTTATTAAAGGCAGCAACTGAGGTCAGGAGCTGTTGAGAAGATAGAGGCGGGAACGTCAAGCAATAACGTGTCAGGAGCACAGGCCAGGCCTGTTGTGTCTTAAAAGAGCAGCAGCTTATGTCCTGAAAGAGTTGCCATGCCTGTTTCCAAGTGACTCCAGGTAAGTTGTGGGAACATAAGTCAGAGTAATACGGAGTAGAGCCGTACCAATAAAAGCAGAGCTTCTGAACGTTACATGGGGTGTGAAAAGTGAGAGAGAGAGGGGGAGGGAAGGGACTTTGGTTTGCAAAATGTTAACTTCCCATTTATAGCTGCTAACATTCCCACTGCAAATAGTTGTGGTGTCGTTTGTGCCCTTGTACTGAAAACAGGCTTTTATTTCCCAAAGAAGAAAATATCCTAATTTTAGAAATCAAGTACAAGGGCTTCTGAAAACAAGCAGAGTTCTGGTCATGCTTTCAAGCTTAAGGACAAGGCCAGCTGATATGCACGTGAGCACACGCATGCACAAAACACATACGATTTCTGCAGCATTGCGGGGGTAGGCAACATCGCTCCAATGACAGAAGCCATCATACGACTGATAACAGCGTGAAGTAATTGTTATCCAAGAACCCAAACACATCAGTGTGTGCAATAAGTTGATCGACTTTAAGTTTGTAAGCCTTATTAATGTAGTAAGTCTACTTGGCATGTGCTGCTTCTAAACTCCCTGAAGGCAAGCAATAAAATGTTTGAACTAAAAATATCTTAAGTTGGGAATAAGCAACTTGGATTGCACTCAACTTTGACTATTTATGTTCTTTTTTCAAAAGTCTGCACTTTGCAATGTTCTATGTTTTGCACAATGTTCAGTTTGCCAAGGGGGGTCATAGGTATGGTCGTAGGTATGGTCCGTAGATATGGTCGTAGGTATGGTCCGTAGGTATGGTCCGTAGGTATGGTCGTGGGTATGGTCTGTAGGTATGGTTGTAGGTATGGTCGTAGGTATGGTTTTAAGGTATGGCCTGTAGGTATGGTCTTTATTGATGAATGCATCCTATTAGTTTCAGAAAAAGACCTGAAATTGGAGAATACAATGTTCACACCGTTGGGATGTTATGGTGGCTGGAAAAACATAGGTGAATGTAAATCAAGAGTGTTTCATTGTCATATGTTCCAAAACACAACAATAGAAAGCTTACTTGCGTTGGTCTCTCCGCACCTCAACCTCTCCAGCCTGTCCTGTCATCCCATCAGACAGTGACTGATCTAACTTGTCTTGTCTACTTTCCTGAATCCCACCCCCCCGACCCTCGATTTCCTGACAGACACACACTCTTCATTCCTGTTCCCCAGTGAGGCCATTCTCTCCTTAGACTAGATCTAGCATGTCCCTTACATCATCAAAAAGCCACAGAGTGCTGGAGTAACTCAGCGGGTCAGGCAGCATCTCTGGAGAACATGGATAGGTGACGTTTCACAGAGTGCTCGAGTAACTCACTGGGTCAGGCAGCATCTCTGGAGAACATGGATAGATGACGTTTCACAGAGTGCTGGAGTATCTCAGTGGGTCAGGCAGCATCTGTGGAGAACATGGATAGGTGACATTTCACAGAGTGCTGGAGTATCTCAGCGGGTCAGGCAACTGTGGAGGCTAAGTCATTGGGCACTTTTAATGCTAAAATTGTCAGGTTATTGATTAGTAAGGACATCAAAGTTTACAAGGAGATAGAAGAATAATTGAGTTGAGAGGCAAAGAAACAATAGCCACGATCGAATGTTGGTGTAGAATGGATGGGCGATTGGCCTAATTCTACTGCTATGACGTATGGCAATGTGTTGTGCTGGATGTCATGAGGATGTCTTTCACGATGGAGTATGGTGTCTGCTTTGCTATAGCCAATGGAAACATTCCATTGAGCAATTCTTTTTATTGTCAAAACAGTAAAAGTAATAACATTTGGAAGGTGCCTTCCAAAACCTTCCTGCTTTCTGCTGTAGATGGCAGAGAAGTTTAACCATTTTACGGAACAAGTTTCAAACTGGCAAATGCTCAAATCTAATTTAAAGCCCTCATGGGAAACAATGCAGCAAAATATTGAAATAAATGCCGTATTTGTCTGGTCTGAAGCAGCAGTTAGGAAAATAGCTGAGCAGAAATGTCTGACTTGCTGGACTTTGCAGCTGGTGACACATGCATGCGCACAGAGTCCAGTTTGCTTTCCCCCTTTGATTTCCCTCTGAAAGCATCCTTTATATCCCTGTTCAGACTATACTTCCTGGCACTGCAATGAGGGGAAAATGCGACGATGTGTCTTCTGAAATGTTATAAGCCCAAGCGTTTGAAAAGAACAAAATGGCCTTTCAATAATAACTGGCTACTACTTGCTGTTCTGGCTGGGTGCTTTTAAAAGTATGTTTTTATTTTTATAAATAGAAATCTCTGCCCAATGCCCTGCCACAAATGGAAATGACTCCTTGAGTGAATTCTCAGAAAAAGAGTGAAGTTGTTTTTTTTTACTTATGTAGGTAACGGATTTGATATTCCTCTTGATAGAAAGCTAGAATGCTTTCCATTGCAGTCGTCCATTGCAACTCTTAGCACTGACTGGGGCAACAACTAGTGTGCATCCTCCTTGCAGCTGTGCAGCCAGTGATGTCCATGCATTGCATTGATTGCAGTGCTGCGATGGAGTGGGCGAGAATGCCGTCAATGTGAATCTCTGCCACTATTGAGAGGCAGATGGTCTTTCCCAATGGAGAAAGGATCTTGACTGTGGGCATCGATCACAAATGTGTTGGAGCTCCTGTGTGGTCATCTAGGTTCTCTGATCTTCTCTGGAAGAATGAGATCTCTCTTATGCCTGGGGCTCAGGCAATGAACAGCTGCTTTGTCAATAGAAACACTTCCCTGGACTTGCCAATGTCTGGAGCATTGAAGCATGGAAGGTTGCAGTGCTGCTGCAAGAAATGCAACAATCTGACTTGATTTGTTAAGGTAAGAAGGCAGCTTTCTTAAATCCCTCATTTCATCTTGGTTGGCATGAATGAGTTGGGCCGAAGGGCCTGTTTTCATGCTATATGACTCTGTGACTAAATGCAGGTGCATTTGGAAATGTGCATCTTACAGGATCCCGTTCTCCTGGGGTTTAAGTGTTGACAACGTGGATTCTTACCACATTGGTGCTCATCCTTGCAAGGACTTCCTGTGCATATGACAATAAAACACTCTTGACTCTCTCTTGTCGGAAGCCATGGGATGTTAGAAGTCCAGCCAGACCCTGTGAGAGTATATGCTACAAAGCTAATGTTCTGGTGGTAATGCAAAGAAACAAAGTATTTCACTGTACATGTGACCATATGTTTGTTTCCAAATACACAGGACAAGATGTTAGAAATCCAAAGTGCCAAATGTCAACTTGCTCCCGGTGGTGATGGGAGGCTTATGCACTCACCTATGCTACTCCAATGTTGAGAAAGGCTAGGCAGACACGTCATTGGGGTTATCAAGTGGGCACCTACTTTCATCGACGTTTCGCTGATTGGACCCACAACGTCTCCAGTAGGCTCAGCAGTGCATTCTGGCATCCCAGAACCACCCCCCCCCCTCTGCATCTGCCTAGCCGGCTTATTTGGGAGATCAGATGGGGTCTTTCCTCTTCAGCCAGAGCCACTGGCTACTCCGCTCTGCCACCCGTGATGTTTCCTTGATAGCCTGGCGTAGGGCTTGTCCGCTGATCCCCAGGTCCTTCATCAGTCTTACGGTAGATTTTGCCACAAATCCTCGACATCCAACTTCTACCGGGCAGATCTTTGCTCTCCAGCCCCGCTGTTCTGCCTCCGCTGGAAGGTCTGTGTAGCGCAGTTTCTTTCTTTCAAAGGCTTCCTGCACAGCATCCTCCCAAGGGACTGTGAGCTCCACAAAATACACCATGCGCTGAGAGTTGGACCAGAGGACAAGATCAGGCCTCAAGTTGGTGATGGCTATCTCTGATGGAACTGTAAGCCGTTGGTCCACATCCACCAGCATCTGCCAGTCCCGGGCTGCCTCCAGCTGTCCAAACCTTGTCCTTGATGGAATTTTCCGTTGCTTTTGTTCCCCCTCCCGAACAAAGGCAATTGGCATAACTGGGTTGGTTGTTCTGGGCGGCAGGGCATTGTTGGTTGTTCTCCTGCTTTCCAGAGTTGCTGCCAGGCATTTGAGCACTTGATTATGTCTCCAGGTGTACCGTCCTTGGGAGAGGATCACTTTACACCCAGTGAGGATGTGCTTAAGCGTGGCTGGTGTTGAACACAGGGGGCATGATGGATCTTCGCCCAGCCATTGGTTGAGATTTTTGGGGCTAGGAAGGACATCATAGGTTGCCGGAATGAGGAAACTTATCCTGCTCGCCTCCATCTCCCACATGTCCTTCCAGCTGATCTTCCGCTTTTCCACACTCTCCCATCTCATCCACTGGCCCTGTTTAGCTTGCGACACAGCCTTGGCACACCTACTCGACTCCTCCTGTCGGCGGACTTCGGCCGTGACCAACCTCCGGCGCTCCAGTGAGGATGCCTTGTTCCAGTAAGGTCGCTTTCCGCCAAGCCCCAAGCCACTTTGTCTGTGTTGGACTTGCCCAATCATGCCGCCTTGGTGGAGAGCAGATTTTGCCTGCTGTGTGGCATTCTTAGCCATCCACTTCCTTCCTGTTGCCAGGGTTGGGGCAGCAGCTCGGATGACAGTGTCCCTCGATTCTGCCAGGGTCATCTCTAGTCTGACTTTAGTGCACTTGAACTCCTCTGTGAGGCTAGAGAGAGGCAGCTGAAGTACAGGCCTACGTTGCTCGGGCATCGAGGAACAACTAACCACTTTCTCACAAAAGAGCTGATTGTCCATCTTCTCAACTCTTGTGAGGGTGATGTCATACATGGTTAGTGGCCACATAAGGCAAGGCACCCAGATTTTCAGCTTTCCAGGCAACATGGATCGGTCGATGTTCGCTAGACCTTTGATGATCGAAAGTAACATTGGATCATAATCCAACTCGCTGAGCCCATGTAGACCTTATTTATGTCTGGTAATTTTTAACACATGAAGTGCTTCACGTGTGGTGATGTTTAACATATGTAGTTCATGTGGGGTGATTTTTAACATGTGCTTCATGTGTGATTTTAACACTTGCTTCATGTGTGACAATTTTTAACATGTGCTTCATATGTGAAGATTTTTAACATGTAGTGCTTCATGTGTGATGATATTTAACATGTAGTGCTTCATGTGTGAAGATTTTTTACATGTGGTGCTTCATGTGTGATGATTTTTGACATGTGGTGCTTCATGTGTGAAGATTTTTAACATGTAGTGCTTCATGTGTGATGATGTTTAACACATGTGCTGCATGTGTGATTTTTAACATGTAGTGCTTCATGTGTGATGATTTTTGACATGTGGTGCTTCATATGTGACAATTTTTAACATGTAGTGCTTCATGTGTGATGATATTTAACATGTAGTGCTTCATGTGTGAAGATTTTTTACATGTGGTGCTTCATGTGTGATGATTTTTGACATGTGGTGCTTCATGTGTGATGATTTTTAACATGTAGTGCTTCATGTGTGGTGATTTTTAACATGTAGTGCTTTATTTGTGGCAATTTTTAACACATGTAGTGATTCTTCACGTGTGGCCATTTTTAACATCAATTGAAGCTGAACACAAAGCTTATTGATGAGTTTGTAACTGTGACGATTCCCACAACATTGGCACAGCGGCAATCTCACTGCAGGGTGGATCAGTCCCTATGTATATGATCAACCTCAGACAATACCA
Source organism: Rhinoraja longicauda (assembly GCF_053455715.1). Lineage (NCBI taxonomy): Eukaryota > Metazoa > Chordata > Chondrichthyes > Rajiformes > Arhynchobatidae > Rhinoraja > Rhinoraja longicauda. Next base: position 60,713,967 of record NC_135963.1, on the reverse strand, counting down.
AACCTGCCACACTTCCTTGTCCCTTACACAGCCTAATAACATTGTCCACTTCGTGTTGTATGCAAAGCTTTTCATTCTGCCTTCCATGTGATACCATTTAAGAGTACCAGTAAAGGAATGGTCACTGTTATATACTAGCACCAATAGATGAATGGGACCAATAGATATAATCATACAGTCAAAGAGCTTTACAGCATGCAAACAGGCCCTTTGGTCCATCTTGTCCATGCCATTCAAGTTGGTGTACTGGACTAGTGCAATTTCCTGCATTTGGCCCATAGCCATCTAAACCTTATCCACATATCTGTCCAAATGTCCCTCAAAAGATATAACTGTATCATAGAAAATAGAGTAACGCAGCACATGAACTGTCTGTCTATGCTGAACACCATGCCAAGACCATATCTACCTGTGCATAATCCATATCTTTCTATTTCCTGCATATCCATGTGCCTATCCAAAAGCCTCTTAAATGCAACTATCGGACCTGTCATAACCACCAACCTTGGCAAAACCCGCATGTCTTTTGGATGTGGGAGGAAACTGGAGGAACGTGCAAACAGGGGGAACGTGCAAACTCCACACACATAGACAGCACCTGTAGACAGGATCGATCCTGGGCTTCTCGTGCTGTGTAGCAGCAGCACTTACCCACTTACTTGCGTCTACACAACTCATTGTGGGCATTGGACAGTGGCATGTGGCAGTGGCTCTGTGAGCCCCAACCCTGTGACAGACCCCTTTATTTTTGAGCCTCAAATTTCTACAGTGTCTTTGCACATATTATCAGTGTGCATGTTACAGATTCCAGTCAAGTTTATTGTCATCTGCACAGGTACAGTGAGGTACAGGTACAATGAGCGCCTTGTTTGCAGCAGCTTCACAGGCACAGACTAACACAGACTAACACACGGAAACATACATTGTCAATAAATTATTTTGTAAGCTATACTGGACAGTGAAAAGGAAAAAGACTGTGTAAAACATTAGTGCAAAACACAATTAGAAATCAAGTCCAGTGCAAAAGGTTGTCCATACTGTTCCGTTACTGAGGAAGGTTGTGCAGGTCGGTTCAAGTAGCTGATGGTTGTAGGAAAGTAGCTGTTGCTGAACCTGGTAGTGTGGGACTTCAGGCTTCTGTACCTCATACCCGATTGTAACAGTGAGAAGAGGGGATCTTTGATGATAGATGCCGCCTCCTTAAGGCAATGCCTGCCTTAGATGCTGTCGATGGAGGGGAGGGCTGTGCGCATCACGGACTGAAAAGTGTCTTTGATTTGTTTCGGATTTATTTAGTGTGCAGCAGTAGAGTTGCTGCCTTACAGCGCTTGCAGTGCCGGCGATATGGGTTCGATCCCGGCCATGGCTGCTATCAGTAAGGAGCCTTACGTTCTCCCCGTGACCGCATGGGTTTTCTCCGAGATCCTCAGTTTCCTCCCGTTACTCCAAAGACATACAGTTTGTAGATTAATTGGCTTGGGTTTGTATACTTAGTATAAGTGTAAATTATCCCTATTGTGTGAGTGTGTGGGGATCACTGGTCGGTGTGGACTTGGTGGGCCAAAGGGCCTGTTTCCACGCTGTATCTCTAAACTAAACTAAACTAAACTAAACTGCAGATGCTGATATATACTAAAGATAGACACTCAGTGCTGGATTAGCTCAGTAGGTCACGGGGACATCTCTGGGGGAAAAGGATGGGTGACGTTTCAAGTCGGAACCCTTCTTCAGGCTTTATTGATTTGTTGTTTGCTAGTCCCTCATGATTAGCCCATGTCCGTCCCATAATCTGGACATTATTTGCTTAGTATTTACTCTGGGAACTGCTTGGTCTTCAGGTGACAGAAATCAAAGCTTTTTGGAATTGGTATTGGTCTATTATTGTCACATGTCAGATGCAGTAAAAAACTTTGTGTGCTATCCAGCAAAATCACACTATATATGACAACAATCAAACCATTAACAAATTGGCAAAGAGAATAATACTAGAATGCACAGTATCGCCAAGTAGCATACAGTTACAAAGAAAGCACAGATTTGTTTTTAAGTGCAAGGTCTGCAATGAGGTAGGTTGGGAGATCGGGACTACACCCTAGCTTATGGGAGGATCATTCAGTAGTCCAATAATAGCAGAAGGAAGCTGTTCCTGAGTCTGGCGATGTGTGCTTTTGTTGTTTTGGATCTTTTGCCTGGAGAAGAGGGGGTGAGTTGGGTGTCAGGGGTCCTTGATTACATTGGCTGCTTTCCAGAGGCAGTGTGGTGGGGGTGGAATTGATGGGGTGGCAGATAGTTTGTGTGATGCACTGGGCTCTTGGTGGACAACACCACCGCCTGGCAGCATCTTGAGATAGGCATAATGGTGGGCTGCACTATCTCTCCTCTGGTTTTCACCACAGCAATGGAGCTCATCATTCGAGCATCACGATGGGTGGTCGGAGGGCAATGCTTGAAGAGTGGGCTGTGTCTTCCTCCAATGGATGACATGACCACAATAACAACAACAAAAGCATGCACCAAACGCCTGCTGGATAAACTCCAGGAAAACATCAAATGGGCACGAATGGAGATTAAACCCAGCAAATCCTGCAGTATTTCCATCGTCAAAGGCCGGCTCACTGACGAAAGGTTCCGCATCAACAACGAGACAATACCAACTGTCCTAGAGAAGCCTGTCAAAAGCCTCGGGCGATGGTACAACGCACACCTGAAGGACGCAGAGCAGGTGGAACAACTCAGGCAGGATACAATCAGTGGCCTCAAGCAAATCAACAACACTGCTCTCCCAGGGAAGCTGAAGCTTTGGTGCCTTCAATTCGGTCTGCTGCCCCGACTCAAGTGGCCAATTACCATCTACGAGATCACTTTATCCCATGTCAACCAGCTGGAGAGACTGGTGAACTCACAAGTGAGGAAGTGGCTTGGGCTACCGAGATGCTTCAGCAGCATAGGGCTCTATGGGAATGGAGCCCTCTCACTGCCAATCTCAATCCTGGTGGAGGAATTCAAATGCACCAAAGCAAGGCTAGACGTGACATTAACAGAATTCCGGGACCCAATAGTTAGAGGTGTCGCTTCAACCCTAGCAACAGGGAAGAAATGGACTCCAGCAGCAGTGGTACAGGACGCAAAATCCGCCCTCCGACACCGGGACATAGTGGGCCATGTCCAACAAGGCCGAGGGGGCTTTGGCCTGGGAGCAATGAAACCTACCTGGCAAAAGGCTACTCCAGCTGAACGTCGGCACCTGGTGGTGGAGGAGGTGCGCCGCCAAGAAGAAGCAGCCAGGTGTGCCAAAGCTATATCTCAAGCCAAGCAAGGCCGCTGGATGAGGTGGGATGGCATTGAGAGGAGGAAGATCACATGGAGTGAGCTGTGGAACATGGAGTCAAGTATGTTGAGCTTTATTATCAGAGCCACATATGATGTCCTTCCCTCTCCCACAAACCTAAATCTTTGGCTGGGAGAGGATCCAGCCTGCCCCCTGTGTGCAGTTCCAGCAAACCTCAAGCACATCCTGGTCGGTTGTAAGACCAGCCTAACACAAGGCAGATACACCTGGCGACACAACCAGGTGCTGAGGTGTTAGGCAGCTGCACTCGAGTGCAAGAGAGTTACCACCAACGCCATGCCTATCAATGCCCAGCTAACATTCCCGCAAATCCAATCATTCATCTGGGAAGGAGAGAAACGGAAGACTACCACCTCGCCTCTCAACTCATGCCCACTGAGCGCAGCCAGAGACTGGGAAATGTGGGTTGACCTAGGCCAGAGGCTTTCCTTCCCAGTTGAAATCGCAGCTACCAACCTGCGACCAGACCTGGTCCTCTGGTCCAACTCCTGTCGGCGTGTTTACATCATTGAGCTGACGGTGCCCTGGGAGGAGGCTGTGGACGAGGCATTTGGAAGGAAAAGGCTGAGATATTCCAACCTTGCAGGAGAGGCAGAGGAGCGAGGTTGGAGTGTAAGGGTGCGTCCAGTGGAGGTGGGGTGCAGGGGCTTTGTAGCCAGTTCCACCGCAAGGCTCCTGAGGGAACTAGGAGTCAGAGGGCAGGCCCAAAGGAGGGCAATCACAGAACTTGCCAATGCTGCCGAACAGGGCAGTCACTGGCTGTGGCTGAAAAGAAGAGATACTGTCTGGGCTGCCACGTGACCATCTAGAGGCTAACCATAAGACACACACCCAGGTCTGATCACCCTGCGGTGGGCCTGTCTCGACTGAGGGTGTCTTGTGATAAAAGGCCGAAACACCCAGTGACGTTGAGGTACACAACTGAAGATGTGTCTGAATGGTAGCAACATCACCTAGTGGTCACCCCCAAGAACAACACCAGTCAATTGTAGTGAAAACCTTAGGGATTGTAACATCCAGTCCTACTAATCAATCTACACACATGTCTGATCTGACTGATTAAATTTGCTCTGGGAAAGCAGCCTCTCAAAGCAATTGGCTGTTACTTGCTGGCTTAGGATGTTTCTAATTCAATTCTGGAATGTAACTAAAACTTAACATTATTTTTATTCTAGTTAATAAGCCAATACTTCAAAACCTACAGTACAAGGATAGGGAAGGTTTAGAGGGATGTGGGCAGGTGGTGTAGAAGTCCCAAAAGCTATTGAAGGTACATATTTAAATCACTTCATCAGTGATGTTTTATATCATGTAAAACATTTTTCTTGTCAAAATAGAGTTTCTTGTTTAAAAATACTTTATTCATAAAACTAGCAATGCAGGTGACCCCCACATCACAGTAGAGGGGTGGGGGTAAAGTTAATTAACACATTAAACCAAGCCAGTATCTCTCTTATACATCGGTGAGACCAAACGTAGAGTGGGCAATCATTTAGCTGAGCACCTTCACTCAGTCTGCCTGGACCTGTCTGATCTCCTGGTTGCTAAACACTTTAATTCCCCTTCCCATTCCCACACTGATGTTTCTGTCCTACGTCTCCTCCACTGTTAGAGTGAGGCTAAAGGCAAATTGGAGGAACAGCATCTTTTATTTTGCTTGGGCAGCTTGATATTGATTTCTCTAACTTCAAGTCACCCTGGCATTCCCTCTCTCTCCATCTCTCCCCTGCCCAAATCACACCAACTTCTCGTACTCACCTAGCAAACAGCTAACAATGGCCCGTTTCCTTTATCATCGTTACTTTTTTACGTCTTTCATTCATTTGTTCTATATCTCTCTACATCACCGCCTATATCTCTCGTTTCCCTTTCCCCTGAATCTAGTCTGAAGAAGGGTCTCGACCTGAAACATCAACCATTCCTTCTCTTCAGGGATGCTGTCTGATACGCTGAGTTACTTTGGCATTTTGTGTCTATCTTTTGTTTATTAACACAATGATTGTCATTACCTTTGTATTACGTTGCGTATGGAACCGAGAACTCATGGCTTTAGTGTAATGTGGGAGTTAAGTACGGGTCCTGTAATTATCGCATCTATCTACCTCACCTTTGTTTTCCATCAGTTGTCATCCTTTTAGAAACATAGAAACATAGAAAATAGGTGCAGGAGTAGGCCATTTGGCCCTTCGAGCCTGCACCGCCATTCAATATGATCATGGCTGATCATCCAGCTCAGTAGCCTGTACCTGCCTTCTCTCCATACCCCCTGATCCCTTTAGCAAAAAGGGCCACATCTAACTCCCTCTTAAATATAGCCAATGAACTGGCCTCAACTACCTTCTGTGGCAGAGAATTCCACAGACTCACCACTCTGTGTGAAGAAATGTTTTCTCATCTCGGTCCTAAAAGACTTCCCCCTTATCCTTAAGCTGTGACCCCTGGTTCTGGACTCCCCCAACATCGGGAACAATCTACCCGCATCTAGCCTCTCCAACCCCTTAAGAATTTTATATGTTTCTATAAGATCCCCCCTCAGTCTTCTAAATTCCAGCGAGTACAAGCCCAGTCTATCCAGTCTTTCCTCATATGAAAGTCCCACCATCCCAGGGATAAATCTGGTGTATTTTGGTGTATAAATGTCCTGTTGTACCAACTAATGTTGGAGATGTGATCACAGCCTTTGACTGAGATGCATCTACCCTTGCGTAAGTAAAATAAACCAGTGGCTGATGTTTAATGATTTGAGTCGAGTCTTATTTTAGGTCCAGACTTTGATGGTGGGTTCTAGCGTAGATGGGATCCTGCCTTGGTCAACGTGGGGAAGTTGGGCCGAAGGGCCTGTTTCCGTGCTGTATGACTGTGACCCTACTAGAAAATCAATTTTTTGACTTTTGACCAATCCAATAGTAAAATAAAAAGAATTGCATTAATATTCAATTTTTTATAATAATAATAATAATAATACATTTTATTTATATAGCGCTTTTCATATACTCAAAGACGCTTTACAGAGATTTTGAGAACATAGGGAAATTAATAAATAGATAAATAAGTAAATAAATAAATGAACAGAGAAAGGAGACAGTAGGTGAGGTGACCTTCAGTGGTTGAAGGCAGTACTGAACAGGTGAGACTTCAGCGATGTTTTGAATGTGGTGAGTGTGGAGGAGTCTCTAACGGTTTGGGGTAGTGAGTTCCATAGGGTGGGAGCAGCGATGGAGAAAGCCCTGTCCCCCCAGGATCTGAGTTTAGTCCGGATGTGGGGGGATAGGAGATTGGCAGCGGCAGAGCGGAGGGTGCAGGTGGGAGTGTGCCTGTGGAGGAGGTCGGTCAGGTAGGATGGGGCCAGGTTATGGAGGGCTTTGTAGGTTATGAGGAGGATTTTGTACTGGATTCTCTGGGGGATGGGGAGCCAGTGGAGTTTATAAAGGACGGGGGTGATATGGTCACGGATCGAGGTGTGTGTGAGTAGACGGGCAGCGGAGTTTTGAATGTATTGAAGTTTATTGATGATTTTTGAGGGTGCGCCATAGAGGAGGCTGTTGCAGTAGTCCAGACGGGAGGTGATGAAGGCGTGGATGAGGGTTTCTGCAGCTGTGGAGGAGAGGGATGGACGGAGACGGGCAATGTTTTTGAGGTGGAAGAAGGCTGTCTTTGTGATGTGTTTGTCGAAGGAGAGGGTTTGATCAAGGATGATTCCAAGATTCCGGATGTGAGGTGAGGTGGATACTGGGAGACCATCAATGTTGAGGATGAAGTTTTGGGAGGATTTGGTGAGCATTTTTGGACCAATGATGATGATTTCAGATTTGTTGCAATTGAGTTTGAGGAAGTTTGATTGAAGCCAAGATTTTATTTCAGTAATGCAGTTTGTCAGTGTAGAGTGTGTGGTGGAGGAGATTGACTTGGTGGAGATGAGGAGCTGGATATCATCGGCGAAGCAGTGGAAGTTGAGACCATGACGGCGGATTAATTGACCAAGGGGGAACAGGTAGAGGATGAAGAGGAGGGGGCCAAGGACTGAGCCTTGGGGGACACCTTGGGGGAGGGGAGCGGAATTTATGACCTAAGGATGTCTCTGAAGAAAAGTTAGTAAATTACTTCTGAAGTATTTTCACAGTTTTGTAGGAAATGTAGAAGTGAACTAACACATAGCAGGTTTCCAGAGAAAGAGATCAGTTTTTAGAGATACAGCACGGTAACAGGCCTTTCAGCCCACTGAGTGCACACTGCCCAGCGATCCCCACAGACTAACACTGCCCTACACACACTAGGGATCATTTACATTTATACAAAGCCAATTAACCTACAAACCTATTCATCTTTGGAGTGTGGGAAGAAACTAAAGATCTTGGAGAAAACCCACACAGGTCACAGAGAGAACGTACAAACACCGTACAGACAAGCACCCATAGTGAGGATCGAACCCAGGTCTGTGGCGCTGTAAGACAGTAGCTCTACCATTGCACCACCACCAGTTTTGTCAGTTTGTCAGTTATTGACAAAATAATCCGTTTTGTCATAGTGTGGATTGTAGACAACAGTCTGCTTGGGAATTTACTGGAAGACCTCTGATATATCTTTAATCAGACTTTATCAGACCTCAATGTCATATCTTGCACTAAAGGTTGTCTATCTGTGCTCTGTGGATGGCTTCATTGGATTCATGTGTGGTCTTTTCTTTGACTTTATAGCTGACAAACAAATGGTTTTCACTGTATATCGGTACACACAACAATTATAAACTAAACTAAATCTTCAACTCAGGTTGAAGATACAAGGTTAAGTGTCCTTCAGTTAGCTTGTGACCAACAGGTAATATTGAGTGAAAACCACACATTGAACTTGGTTCTCTTTTTATATCTTTCAGGGTTATTATTGTGGAATATTTGAATCAATGCTTTGAGAATTTGGGAATCAAATGGACCAGTTGTGATCCATACCGAGAAGATCACACAAAGCATCTTGACTAATCTTCCATGACAGCGTTGGAACGTGAAGAAGGTAGAATTGATTGTCTTCCCTGTGGTATGAATATACCTCTGCAGGCAATGTCCTGGAATGACTGCTTCTGGCTTTTTTTGCTATTGGAGAGGTCAGAAGTTAAATAGTCCAGTAAAAGGAATGGTTTCACAGAGGCAGATGGAACTGCAGATGCTGGAATCTTGAGCAAAACACAAAGTGTTCGAGGAAAGGTTGAGAGGGTTTTGAGCCAAACGTGGCCAAATGGAACTAGCTTAGGTGGGGTATTTGTCAACATGGGCGTTGAGCCTAAATGCCTGTTTCTGTGCTGTTACACTCTATAAACTCAGTGAGTCAAACATCTCTGGAGGACATGGATAGTTGACTTTTTGGTCAGGGATCCTCTTCAGACATTGTAGAAGGAGGGAGAAAACTGGAAGAGAGCCTGGTGGAGAAAGCCTGGCTTTGGAATGGCCTGGTTTGCTGGTTCAAAACTGAACACAATTATAATTGTAATTATAATTATAATTGTGTTCAGTTTTGATTACCTGCAAGAGGAAAGGTGCCATTGAGCTGGAAAGGGAGCAGAGAAGATTTATAAGGATATTGCCGGGACTCGAGGGGAGAAGCGAGATTCAGTTTAGTTTAGATAAACACAAAATGCTGGAGTAACTCAGTGGGACAGGCAGCATTTCTGGAGAGAAGGAATGGGTGAGTTTAGTTTAGTTTAGTTCATTGTAACGTGTAGTGATGCAGTGAAAGTTTTTTTGTTATTTGATAGAACTATGGAGGTTTCTGGATGATCAAGGACTCAGGTACTCTAACAACATTTAAAGGACATTTGGACAGGTACATGAATAGAAAAGGCTGGTGGGGAAATTGCAGACAAGTGGGGCTAGTTTAGATAGGGCGTCTTGGTCAGCATAGGCAGGTTGGGCTGATGGGCATGTTTCCATGCTATATGACTCTGTCACTGTTACTCTACAACTAGAAGTCGGGGAGCTACTGGGTGTTGCTTTAGCTCAACAATAATAGAAGATGAAGCATTGTATTATCTCCAGATCTATGGACAGGAGAAACACAAACTGTAATGTTTGTCTTCTGGAGGCCAAGAAGAGCTGCACAAAGGGTGGCAGTGGTAGAGTTGTTGCCTTACAACCTCAGAGATGCAGGTTCGATCTTGACAATGGGTACTGCCTGTACAGAGTTTATACGTTCTCCCTGTGACCGCGTGAGTTTTCTCTGGGTGCTCTCTTTACATCCCACACTCCAAAGACAGCTTAATTTATTGTCATGTGCAGGAAGGAACTACAGATGCTGGTTTAAACCAAAGATAGACACAAAAAGTTGGAGTAACTCAACAGGACAGGCAGTATCTCCGGAGAGAAGGAATGGGTGACGTTTCGGGTCGAGACCCTTCTTCAGAAGTCTGAAGGGTCTCGACCCGAAACGTCACACATGTCTTCTCTCCAGAGATGCTGCCTGCCCCGCTGTGTTACTCCAGCTTTTTGTGTCTTTCTTTAGTTTATTGTCAAGTGTACCGAGGTACAGTGAAAGCTTTTGTTGCGTGCTAACCAGTCAATGGAAAGACAATGCATGATTACAATTGAGCCATTCACAGTGAACAGATACATGATAAGGGAATAACGTTTAGTGTAAGGTAAAGCCACTAGTCTGATCAAGAATAGTCCAAGGGTCACCAATGAGGTAGATAATAGTTCAGAACTGCTCTCTGGGTGCAGGTTTGTAGGTTCATTGGCTTCTATAAAGTTGTAGATTGTCGCTAGTGTGTAGGATAATGCTGGTGTATAGAGTGATCGCTGGTTGGTGCGGACTCTGTAGGCCAAAGAGCCTGTTTCCATGCTGTGTCTTGAAACTAAGAGGTCCTCCAACAACGCTGAGTACAAATGGACAGCTTGCTGCCACTTTCTACCTAGACACTGTGCAGTGAGTGTAGAAACAACAATAATGCTGTCATCTTCATTCAAGGATGTGATCTTAGCAGGCAGTTCCAGCAGTAGCTTGCCCACCCCGATCTGGCCTTGAAGCTGGTGGTGAGCTGCCTTGAGCCAATACAGTCCATGCGTTCTGGGTCTACTTGCAATGCTGTGAAGGCTTCTGATTCAGGGACGGTGAAGGAATGGTGATATAGTTCCGAGTCAGAACAGTGCAGCCCATGGGGGGGGGGGGGGCGGGGGGGGGAGACCTGGGGGAGATCGCCGAGCCGGCCCCTGCTCATCCCCCGCAAACCGGTGACGATGATGGAAGCGCCAGGCAAGGAGTGGGGCCGGTAGGAGAGGAGAGGAAGCAGGGGTTTGGCACACTGCCCTCGAGGTTGCCTGCGGGCACCGCTCATAAGGACTAAAGTGGGGACTGGACTTTGAAAATGACATCAATACATGGCATCTCTTGCGTGCGGGTTGACGAGATTATTTCTGTACACTTGCCAATTCAGGATGCGCTTAGGTGTGGGAATACTCTAGCGGACTGTATCTAAGAAAGGAATTTCACTGTGCTTTTGCACACGTGATAACAAAAGCAACTTTTGACTATTGGACCATTGAACCATTGAGCCACTATTGGATCAATGACGATTGAACTGTTAAACCATTGACCTTTAAACCATTGACCATTGATCCATTGATTGTTGAACCATTTGTGTGTGGCTTGGAGGGCAACTCACAGTTGGTGGTGTTCCCCATACTTCTGCTACCATTGTCCGTCTAGCTGGTAGAGGCGTGTAGGAAGGAACATATATACATAGACAGTAGGTGCAGGAGGAGGCCATTCAGCCCTTCAAGTCAGCACCACCATTCAATGTGATCATGGCTGATCATCCACAATCAGTACCCTGTTCCTGCCTTCTCCCTATACCCTTTGATTCCGCTAGCCCGATGAGCTCTATCTAGCGCTCTTTTGAATGCATCAAGTTTGCATCAATATTGGCCCCCACTGCCTTCTGAGGCCCCATGTGGGGCACCGCAGGCAGGAGGGGACTGGGGGCAGCTGGGGTAAACCCCCCCCATGTGGGGCACCACGGGCAGGAGGGGACTGGGGGCAGCTGGGGTAAACCCCCCCATGTGGGGCACCGCGGGCAGGAGGGGACTGGGGGCAGCTGGGGTAAACCCCCCCCTGTGTGGGGCACCGCGGGCAGGAGGGGACTGGGGGCAGCTGGGGTAAACCCCCCCCTGTGTGGGGCACCGTGGGCAGGAGGGGACTGGGCAGCTGGGGTAAACCCCCCCCGTGTGGGGCACCGTGGGCAGGAGGGGACTGGGCAGCTGGGGTAAACCCCCCCATGTGGGGCACCGTGGGCAGGAGGGGACTGGGCAGCTGGGGTAAACCCCCCCATGTGGGGCACCACGGGCAGGAGGGGACTGGGGGCAGCTGGGGTAAACCCCCCCGTGTGGGGCACCACGGGCAGGAGGGGACTGGGCAGCTGGGGTAAACCCCCCCATGTGGGGCACCACGGGCAGGAGGGGACTGGGGGCAGCTGGGGTAAACCCCCCCATGTGGGGCACCACGGGCAGGAGGGGACTGGGCAGCTGGGGTAAACCCCCCCATGTGGGGCACCACGGGCAGGAGGGGACTGGGGGCAGCTGGAGCAGTTGGATGCAGCAGGAGAGGAGGATGTGGTGGTGTAGGTTTGGACAAGGGAGCAGTATTTTGCTTGCAGCAGAGGTTTGTGTGTAATACACAGAAGACACAAGCAAGACGATGCCCTGACATGGCTCTCTGTAACGGTGGCACAGTGGCAGTAGAGCTGTTGCCTCACAGCGCCAGAGACCTGGGTTTGACCCTGACTACGGGTGCTGTCTGTACGGAGTTTGTACGTTCTCCCCGTGACCTGCGTGGGTTTTCTCCGAGATCTCTGGTTTCCTCCTGCACTCCAAAGACGTGCAGGTTTGTAGTTTAATTGGTTTGGTATAAATGTAAATTGTCCCTAGTGTGTGTAGGATAGTGTGAGTGTGCAGGGATCGCTGGTCGGCACCGACTCGATGGGCCGAAGGGCCTGTTTCCGCGCTGTATTTCTAAACTAAACTAAAACTAAAAAAGAATTCCACAGATTCACAACATTCTATGTGAAAAAGTTTTTCCTCATCCCAATTCTAAATGGCCTACCCCTTATTCTTAAACTGTGGCCCCTGGTTCTGGACTCCCCCAACATTGGGAACGTGTTACCTGCATCTAACGTGTCCAACCCCTTAATAAATGTATATGTTTCTATAAGATCCCCTCTCATCCTTCTACATTCCAGTGAATACAAGCCCAGTCACTCCATTCTTTCATCATATGACAGTCCCGCCATTCCGGGAATTAACCTTGTGAACCTACGCTGCACTCCCTCAATAGCAATAATGTCCTTCCTCAAATTAGGAGACCAAAGCTGCACACAATACTCTAGGTGTGGTCTCATCAGGACCCTGTACAACTGCAGAAGGACCTCTTTGCTCCGATACTTAACTTCTCTCTTTATGAAGGCCAACATCCCATTAGCTTTCTTCACTGCCTGTTGTACCTGTTACTTTCAGTGAGTGATGTACTAAGGCACCCAGGTCTTGTTGTACTTCCCCTTTTCCTAACCCGATACCATTCAGATAATGATCTGCTCTCCCGTTCTTGCCTCCAAAATGATAACCTCACATTTATCCACATTAAACTACATCTGCCGTACATCTGCCCACTCACACAACTTGTCCAAGTCACCCTGCAACCTCATAGCATCCTCCTCGCAGCTCACACTGCCACCCAGCTTTGTGTAATCTGCAAATTTGCGAATGTTACTTTTAATTCCTTCATCTAAATCATTAATGTATATTGTAAATAGCTGCGGTCCCAGCACCGAGCCTTGCGGTACCCCACTAGTCACTGCCTGCCATTCTGAAAGGGACCTGTTAATCGCTACTCTTTATTTCCTGTCTGCCAATCAATTTTCTATCCATGTTAATACCATGTGCTCTAATTTTGCCCACTAATCTCCTGTGTGGAACCTTATCAAAGGCTTTCTGAAAGTCTAGATACACTACATCCACTGGCTCTCCCTTGTCCATTTTACTTGTTACATCCTCCAAACATTCCAGAAGATTAGTCAAACATAATTCCCCTTCGTAAATCCATGCTGACTTGGTTACTGCTATCCAAATGCACTGCTATTACATCTTTAATAATGGACTCCAGCATCTTCCCCACCACCAATATCAGGCTAACTGGTCTATAATTCCTTTCTCTCTCCCTCCTTTCTTGAAAAGTGGGATACCATTAACAACTCAATCTACAGGAACTGATCCAGAATCTATAGAACATTGGAAAATGATCACCAATGCATCCATGATTTCTAGAGCCACCTCCTTGAGTACCCTGGGATGCAGACCATCAGGCCCTGGGGATTTATCAGCCTTCGGTCCCATCAGTCTACCCAACACCATTTCCTGACTAATGTGAATTTCCTTCAGTTCCTCCATCACCCTAGGTCCTCTGTCCCCTAGTACATCTGGGAGATTGTTTGTGTCTTCCTTAGTGAAGATAGAACCAAAGTACCTGTTCAACTCATCTTGTCATTTCCTTGTTCCACATAATAAATTCACCTGTTTCTGCCTTCAAGGGACCCACATTTGTTTTAACTATTTTTTTTCTCTTCACATACCTAAAGAAGCTTTTACTTATACCTAAAGTTTTTACCTTTATATTCTTGGCTAGCTTACCTTCATACTTCATCTTTTCTCCCCGTATTGCCTTTTTAGTTACCTTCTGTGATCTTTAAAGGTTTTCCAATCCTTTGGCTTCCCGCTCATCTTTGCTATATTATACGTCTTCTCTTTTATTTTTTTACTGTCCTTGAATTCCCTTGTTAGCCAGGGTCACCTCTTACCCCCTAAGAATGTTTCTTCCTCTTTGGAATGAAATGATTCTACATCTTCTGGATTATTCCCAGAAACACCTGCCATTGCTGTTCCACCGTCATCCATGCTCGGGTCCCTTTCCAGTCAACTTTGGCCAGCTCCTCCCTCATGCCTCCATAGTCCCCTTTTTCAACTGCAATACTGACATTTCTGATTTTACCTTCTCCCTCTCAAATTGCAGATTAAAACTTATCATGTTATGATCACTACCTCCTAATGGTTCCTTTACTTTGAGTTCCCTTATCAAATCCAGTTTCAGTACACAACACTAAATCCAGAATTGCCTTCTCCCTGGTAGGCTCCAGTACAAGCTGCTCTAAGAATCCATCTCGGAGTCACTCCACAAACTTCCTTTCTTGGGGTCCAACCTGATTTTCCCAGTCTACCTGCATGTTAAAATCTCCCATAACCACAGTAACATTACATTTGTTACATGTCAAATTTAACCTGATACAACAGGCTACTGTTTGGGGGTCTATAGATAACTTCCATTAGGATCTGGTTTAAACCGAAGATGCTGGTTTAAACCAAAGATAGAAGAAGATAGAAGCAGTCTGAAGAAGTGTCTCGACCCGAAATGTCAGCCATTCCTTCTCTCCAGAGATGCAGCCAGTGCCACTAATTTACTCCAGCATTTTGTGTCTATCTTAGATGGTAGACGTGGTGGGTTTGGCAGGTGCTGTCAGAGGGGCTGGTAAGTTGCTGCAGTGTATCCTGTAGATGGTACAAGCTGCTGTTACTGTATGTTGGTGATGGAGCAAATGAACAGTTGTGGAAGGGCTGCCTATTAAGTGGTTTTAATTCTATAGGATAGAACTAGTATATGGGGTCATCACTGGTCAGCACGGATCCAGTGGGCTGAAGGACCACGGAAACTGGCCCTTGTGCACTGAATCTGTGCCAACCCCTGAGTCTGTGCCGACCAGATACACTAGTTCTATTCTATACACACTAAGGACAATTTACAGAAGGAAATTAACCTACAAAGCTGCACGTCTTTGGGATGTGGAGGAAACCTGAGCACCCGGAGAAAACCCACGTGGTCACGGGGAGAATGTACAGCCTCTGTACAGACCGCACCTGTTGTCAGAATTGAACTGGGTCTCTGGCGCTGTAAGGCAGCAACTCTAGCACTGTGCCACCACGCTGCCATGTCCTGTGCTGCCGTGTCCGTGTCCTGTGCTGCCGTGTCCGTGTCCTGTGCTGCCGTGTCCATGTCCTGTGCTGCCGTGTCCGTGTCCTGTGCTGCCGTGTCCGTGTCCTGTGCTGCCGTGTCCGTGTCCTGTGCTGCCGTGTCCTGTGCTGCCGTGTCCGTGTCCTGTGCTGCCGTGTCCTGTGCTGCCGTGTCCTGTGCTGCCGTGTCCTGTGCTGCCGTGTCCTGTGCTGCCGTGTCCTGTGCTGCCGTGTCCGTGTCCTGTGCTGCCGTGTCCTGTGCTGCTGTGTCCGTGTCCTGTGCTGCCGTGTCCGTGTCCTGTGCTGCCGTGTCCGTGTCCTGTGCTGCCGTGTCCTGTGCTGCCGTGTCCTGTGCTGCTGTGTCCGTGTCCTGTGCTGCTGTGTCCGTATCCTGTGCTGCCGTGTCCGTGTCCTGTGCTGCCGTGTCCTGTGCTGCCGTGTCCTGTGCTGCTGTGTCCGTGTCCTGTGCTGCCGTGTCCGTGTCCTGTGCTGCCGTGTCCTGTGCTGCCGTGTCCGTGTCCTGTGCTGCCGTGTCCGTGTCCTGTGCTGCCGTGTCCTGTGCTGCCGTGTCCGTGTCCTGTGCTGCCGTGTCCTGTGCTGCCGTGTCCGTGTCCTGTGCTGCCGTGAACGTGTCCTGTGCTGCCGTGTCCGTGTCCTGTGCTGCCGTGTCCGTGTCCTGTGCTGCCGTGTCCTGTGCTGCCGTGTCCTGTGCTGCCGTGTCCGTGTCCTGTGCTGCCGTGTCCGTGTCCTGTGCTGCCGTGTCCTGTGCTGCCGTGTCCTGTGCTGCCGTGTCCTGTGCTGCCGTGTCCGTGTCCTGTGCTGCCGTGTCCGTGTCCTGTGCTGCGGAAATCTACCACCATCTCCCTGGTTTTCCCCGCGTTGATCCGGAGGCAGTTCCGCTGGCACCAGTCCACAAACTCCTTGATCAGTTCTCTGTACGCCCTGGCCTCGTCGCCCGTGATGAGGCCGACGATGGCAGAGTCGTCAGAGAACTTCTGTAGATAGGAGTCTGCAGAGCTGTGCCTTAAGTCCGCAGTGTACAGGGTGAACAAGAATGGAGCTAGCACTGTTCCCTGTGGAACCCCAGTGCTACAGACCACCCTGTCCGAGACCAGGTCCTTTGTCCTCACATACTGTGGTCGGTTGGTGAGGTAGTCCAGAATCCAGGATGTGAGCTGGTGATCCACTCCTGTGCGCTCCAGCTTGCCCCCCAGAAGCCCCGGCTGGATGGTGTTGAATGCACTGATGAAATGTGATGTCAGTGCCTGTAGCTGTTGAGTTCCTTCAGGTGCGGCGTCCTTGGTACCGGTACCACGCAGGATGTTTTCCACAGCTGTGGAACTCTCCCCAGTTTCAGGCTCAGATTGAAGACATGCTCCACTATTCCGCACAGCTGGTCTGCACAGGACTTGAGGAGTATCGAGCTGATGCCGTCCGGACCAGCCGCCTTCCTCACATTGATCTTCCTGAGCTCATTCCTCACCTGGTCTGTGGAGAAAGACAGATTGGAGCACAGGGGCTGGGTGCTCACGGGTGTGAGGGGGTGTGGAGGGGGGGGGGGGGAGGAGGTGGGGGTGGTGGGGTTGGGGCAGGAGAAGCAGAAGCAGTGGGTGGTGACTGTGACCCCAGGTGCTGTGGGAGGGGGGGTGGGGCAGTGTACTGGACGTGCAGACAAGGGGGGCTGCAGCAGGGGTGACTGGGCCGGGGGAGGGGGAGGTGACTGATCGAACCTGTTCAGATCGTTCACCCACTTCTGGTCCCCCACGGCCCGGGAGTCCAGTTCCTTGTACCCAGAGATGGTTTTGAGGCCTCTCCAGACTCCACTGATGTTGTTCCTCTGCAGCTGGTCCTCCATCTCCTTCCTGTAGCTGTTCTTCCCCTCTCTGATCTTCCTCCTCAGCTCCTTTTGCACAGCCTTCAGCTCCTCCTTATTTCCCGACTTAAATGCCCTCTTTTTCTCCTTAAGGAGATCCTTTATGTCAGGGTTGACCCAGGGTTTGTTGTTGGAGAAACACCGTACAGTCCTGGTGGGTCCAGTGTTCTCCACACAGAAGTTAATATAGTCCGTGATGCACTGGGTTAGACCGGCAATGGGGATCACAGAGTTCCTCCCACACAATTGTTTTGAAACAGTCTCTCAGAGCCTCCTCTGTCTCCTTGGACCATCCTCTAACTGTGCGGGTCACCGCTGGTTGCCTGTGCACGAGAGGTTTGTACACAAGCTGGAGATTGATCATGTTGTGGTCAGATCTCCCCGGGGGGGGGGGGGGGGGGGGGGAAAGGGGTGCTGAGTTATATGTCTCCTTGGTGTTGGCATAGAATAAGTCCAGTATCTTGTTGTCTCTGGTGTGGCAGGTGATGTACTGGGTGAACCTGGGCCGAGTGGATGATGGGGGTGCCTGGTTGAAGTCCCCGGAGATTAGAAAGAGTGCGTGTGGGTGCTGTGTTTGTAACCTGCTCACAGCTGAGTGCAGGACATCACAGGCCGTGTCGCCATTAGCACAGGGGGGAATATATGTTGCTATCACAACAGCATGTGAGAATTCCCTCAGTAGATAGTAAGGCCTCATGCTAACATCTAACAGCTCGATGTCCCTGCAACAGAGCTGCTCTTTAACAGTGATGTGCCCAGGGTTACACCATCTATCATTTACAAACACAGCCAGCCCTCCTCCTTTTCTCTTCCCACTCTCCACTGTTCTGTCCACCCGCCTCAGGTGAAAACCGCCCAGTGAGGCGTTGGTGTCTGGAGTTACCATGTTCAGCCAGGTCTCTGTAAGCAGCACGATGCTGCACTCTCTGTCCCAGGTCAACCATGTTCAGCCAGGTCTCTGTAAGCACCATGATGCTGCACTCCCGATACTCCCTCTGTCCCAGGTCAACCATGTTCAGCCAGGTCTCTGTAAGCAGCACGATGCTGCACTCCCGATACTCCCTCTGTCCCAGGTCAACGCCACCAACTCCTCCATCTTGTTGGGGAGAGATCTTACATTTCCCATAACGATGGACGGGTGCCCGGGTCTGTAGCGTCTCCTCCCGACTCCACGCACGGCACCCTCGTCTCCTCCTCCTCAGCTCACGGGGGATAGTAGGTGATTCGGTGATGGTGATGCCATTGGATCTCAGGTGCATTTCTGCTTGTTGGATATTGTACTGCCTGGCACTTTAGTTTAGTTTAGAGATACAGCATGGAAACAGGCCATTCGGCCCACAGAGTTCATGCTAACCAGTGAACACATGTACACAGGTTCTATACTATACTCTAGGGATGATTTACAGAAGCCAATTAACCTGCAAACTTGCATATCTTTGGAATGTGGGAGGAAACCTGAGTATCCGGAGGAAACCCACGTGTCCACAGAGAGAACGTACAAACTCCATATAGACAGCACTCGAGGTCAGGATCGAACTCAGATCTCTGGCACTGTGCATTACTTATTAACTCGGTGTTAAGTGATGTTGTTAACTAGCTGTTAAGTGATGAAAGGTTGCAGAGTAGATTTACGAATATGTTGCCAGGACTCTGGGGCTTGATCTATAGGGAGAGTTTGAGAAGGTAAGGATTGTATTCCTTGCAGTGCAGGAGGATGAGGGGTGATCATATAGAGGTGTATAAGATGATGAGAGGAATAGATAAGGTAAATGCACAGAGTCTTTTACCCAGGGAACGGTATTAACACCAAGAGGACATTGGTTTAAGGTGAGAGAAAGATTTAAAAGGAACATGAAAGGCAACGTTTTTTGCACAAAGGGTGGTGGATGTATAGAACAAGCAGCCAAAGGAGGAAGTTGAAGCAGGTACTATCATAATATTTAAACATTTGGACAGGTACAGGGATAGGTTAGGTTTCGAACGATAAGAGCCGAATGCAGGCATGTGGAACGTATTTCTGCTGACTGGATAGCTTGCAACAAAAGCTGTTCACTGTACCTCTGTAAATGTGACAAAAAACTAAACTGAACTAGTGTAGATGGGGCATGTTGGTCAGATGCTGGTAAGTTGGGTCGAGGGGCTGTTTGCATGACTCTATCTGTTACTGGGCACATATCAGTCCTGACATTGTCAGGAGTTGCTGCTTTTAGTTGTGGACCTTCATTATCCAAAACGCTTTCTATTCATTCCCTCCACAGACGCTGCCTGATCTGCTGAGTTCCTCCAGCACTTTGTGTTTTGCTCAAGACTCCAGCATCTGCAGTCTCTTGAGTCTCCGTTATTCATTGGAATGTGGGGAAAATAAAATGGGATTGGTGTAAATGAATGTTTGAAGATCAGTGCAGACTTGTTAGAATGAAACAAGAGGGTGGTGGGGTGTGGAACGTGCTTCCAGGGCTGGTGGCTGAGACAGATATAATAGTGGCACCTAATAGACTTTTAGATAGGCACGAGAAACTGGAGTAACTCAGCGGGTCAGGCAGCATCTCTGGAGAAAAGGAATAGGTGGTGTTTCGGGTCGAGACCCTTCTTCAGACTGAGAGTCAGGGGAAAGGGAAATGAGAGATATAGATGGTGATATAGAAATTGGGAGAAAATGAATGAAAGATATGCAAAAAAAGTGACGTTGATAAAGGAGACAGACCATTGCCAGCTGTGGGCTAGGTGAGAACAAGTAACGAGTTACAGACAATGGGTGGGAAAGAACTGCAGATGCTGCTTTAAATCAAAGGAAGACACCAAATGCTGGAAAGGAAACATTTCTGGAGAGAAGGAATGGGTCACGTTTCGGGTCTGAAGAAGGGTCTCGACCCGAAACGTCACCCATTCCTTCTCTCCAGAGATGCTGCCTGTCCCAGTAAAGTTACCCCAGCATTTTGTGTTTACAGACAAAGGGACTCAACAAGATGAATCTGAAACTAGTAACTACGTTGGTGGGGGAGGGACGGAGAGAGAGGGGATGCAAGGGTTATTTGAAGTTAGAGAAATCAATAAACGCATGGACATGCAAGGAATGGAGGGATATGGATTATGTGCAGACAGATAAGAGTTGGTCTTGGCATCATGTTTGGAATGAGGGCCAAAGGGTTTGTTCTTGTTCTATTGTATTGTTCTATGTTCTATCTATGTTCTTTGAAGAGGCTTGTTTCATGCTGCATGTCTCTGTGCCTCTAAATATCCCCCAGCCTGATGAGTGACTTATGAAGAAACCAAAGCTATTTAGTGGGAAGAAAAGCTATCTTTGGAAAATTGTCCATCAAAGATCTGCCTTGTTGACTTGGTACATACCATCAAAGATCTGCCTTGGTTGACTTGGTACGTACCATCAAAGATCTGCCTTGGTTGATTTGGTACGTACCATCAAAGATCTGCCTTGGTTGACTTGGTATGTACCATCATAGATCTGCCTTGGTTGATTTGGTACGTACCATCATAGATCTGCCTTGGTTGATTTGGTACGTACCATCATAGATCTGCCTTGGTTGATTTGGTACGTACTTGCCACATCATTCATTATGCAGGGCTGAGTTTCCAAGCTACTTTTCATTTCAGAAGCAAATTTATAAAATCCAACTTTTGAAACCAGGCCTCAAATGAGCTCATTATAAATCTCTGTGGTTTTGGCAGTAAGGGCGGCTATTTCTGCTGCTTGTGAAGTTGCAGAATTCAGTCAAGAGCAATGTGGAAGGCTTGGCATATTGCATGGAAATCTAATTACCAGAAAGAATTGTGCAACGATTAAACACGGGCTGTAAATATTCAGTCATTGGGTTTTCCCGCACTTTAGGCCTAGAAGCCAAAGCTCTCCAGGATTGTAATAAAGGATTGAGATTATATTAGAATTAGAAAGTCGCTTCTTGCAAGTAGGGGCAGGCACAGTTTCGTAGTGGTAGAGTTGCTACCTCATAGCACCAGAGACCTGGGTTCAATCCTGACTTCGGGTGTTGGTCGTACAGAGTTGTACGTTCTCCCTGTGACCACGTGGGTTTTCTCTGGGTGCTCTGGTTTCCTCCCATATGCCAAAGATGTGCAGGTTTATAGGTTATTTGGCTTCTGTAAATTGTCCCTAATGCGTACGATAGAACGAGTGCACTATCCTACGTTAGTGTGATTGTTAGTCGCCGTGGAATTGATGGGCTGAAGGGCCTGGTTCCACGCTGAATCTCTAAAGTAAACCAAATTAACTAGAATATTTTAGTGTAGGAAAATAACTGCAGATGCTGGTACAAATCGAAAGTATCACAAAATGCTGGAGTAACTCAGCAGGTCAGGCAGCATCTAGGAGAGAGGGAATGTGTGACGTTTCAGGTTGAGACCCTTCTTCAGACTGAATATTTTAGTGGGAACTTCTCATGATAATAATGTGATACTGGAGGCATTCAAGAGCAATAAGTAGTGAAAGTAAATTGTCGAGGAGCTACATCCACTGTTACCGGGAAATTGGCTGATTAACCAGAAAAACGGCCCATGAGTATACAAGAACCATTGGACCTGAATAATGATGGAGCGATTATGTGAGGCATTGCAAATGGAAACCCTCCCAGATTCAGGGATAGCTTCCCAGCTGTTATCTGGCAACTGAACCACCCTATCACCAACTAGAGAACAGTCCAGAGCTATTAGCTTGACTTCGGTAGTGGGAAAGATGCTGGAGTCAATTATTAAAGAGGTAATAACAGTGCAGAACAGTGCAGGTGCAGACATGGATAGAAAATTGGTTGACAGACAGAAAGCAAAGAGTGGGGATAAATGGGTCCCTTTCAGAATGGCAGGCAGTGACTAGTGGGGTACCGCAAGGCTCGGTGCTGGGACTGCAGCTATTTACAATATACATTAATGACTTGGATGAAGGGATTAAAAGTAACATTAGCAAATTTGCAGATGATACAAAGTTGGGTGGTAGTGTGAACTGTGAGGAAGATGCTATGAGGTTGCAGGGTGACTTGGACAGGTTGTGTGAGTGGGCGGATGCATGGCAGATGCAGTTTAATGCGGATAAGTGTGAGGTTATCCACTTTGGGTGGTAAGAATAGGAAGGCAGATTATTATCTGAATGGTGTCAAGTTAGGAAAAGGGGACGTACAAAGAGATCTGGGTGTCCTAGTGCATCAGTCACTGAAAGGAAGCATGCAGGTGCAGCAGGCAGTGAAGAAAGCCAATGGAATGTTGTCCATAGCAAGAGGAGTTGAGTATAGGAGCAAAGAGGTCCTTCTGCAGTTGTACAGGGCCCTAGTGAGACCGCACCTGGAGTACTGTGTGCAGTTTTGGTCTCCAAATTTGAGGAAGGATATTCTTGCTATTGAGGGAGTGCAGGGTTTACTAGGTTAATTCCCGGAATGGCGGGACTGTCATATGTTGAAAGACTGGAGCAGTCTAATACACTGGAATTTAGATGAGAGAGGATCTTATCGAAACATATAAAATTATTAATGGGTTGGACACGTTAGAGGCAGGAAACTTGTTCCCAATGTTGGGGGAGTCCAGAACCAGGGGCCACAGTTTAAGAATAAGGGGTAGGCCATTTAGAACGGAGATGAGGAAAAACATTTTCACTCAGATAGTTGTAAATCTGTGGAATTCTCTGCCTCAGAAGACAGTGGAGGCCAATTTTCTGATTGCATTCAAGGGAGAGCTAGATACTCTTAAGGATAGCGGAGTCAGGGGGTATGGGGAGAAGGCAGGAACGGGGTACTGATTGAGAATGATGAGCCATGATCACATTGAATGGTGGTGCTAGCTAAAAGGGCCGAATGGCCTACTCCTGCACCTATTGTTCATTGCCTATTTTCTATTGTCTATTGCAGTTGGATAGCAGTAAAAGGATAAGTCCAAGTCTGCATGGATTTATGAAAGGGAAATCATGCTTGAAAAATCTTCTGGATTTTTTGAGGATGTGACAAGTAAAATGGATGAAGGGGAGCCAGTAGATATAGTGTATCTAGACTTTCAGAAAGCCTTTGATAAGGGAGATTGGTGACTAAAATTAGAGCACATGGTATTGGGAGTAGGTTGTTGACATGGATAGGATTAAGCCATTTGCCCATCGAGTCTACTCTGCCATTCAATCATGGTTGATCTATCTTTCTCTCTCAACCCTATTCTCCCTATAACCCTTGACATCCATACTAATCAAGAATCTGTCAATTTGTGCCTTAAAAATACCCAATGTCTTGGCCTCCACATTATTTGACTAAGGCAAGGCCAAGGCCATTGAACTGGTGGCCTCTGGGGAAGATTGACGCTTGAGTAATCTTCATTCCAGACAATTAACCTACAAACCTATACGTCTCTGGAGTGTGGGAGGAAACTGAAGATCTTGGAGAAAACCCACGCTGGTCACGGGGAGAACGTACAAACTCCGTAGTCGGGATCGAACCCGGGTCTCTGGCACTGCAACTGAACCATCCTCTCCTGAAGTCTGAAGAAGGGTCTCGACTCGAAATGTCACCCATTCCTTCTCTCCAGAGACGCTGTCTGTCCCACTGAGTTACTCCAGCATTTTGTGTCTATCCTCGATTTAAACCAGCATCTGCAGTTCCTCCCTGCACATCCTCTGCTGTTACTGGTCTAATAGGAAGTCAACGATGATTAGCCCACCTCCCTGCTCTGTGCGTCCTGACAAGGAATCCAAAACTGTGCTGTGCTCCCCCCACCCCCCTACTCCCTGTGTCACAGCCTCCTCCCTGATTCAAGCTTTGGATTAAAACATGCAAGGAAAGGCCCAGTGGGAGACTGCATGGGGGAAGCTCAGAAACCGCCGAGCTCGGCCCCGAAGACAGGAGAGTGGGGGAAGAGGGAGCCGCTGGGGATGACGGACGTGAGGTGTGGGTCCGTAGGAGAGGGTCACCTGGACCAGACTTTGGAGTTTCTCTTTATGTAAATGGCAGCAACATGATGGCACCTCGTGCAACTGTGATCTATGCAAACAGAATTTCACATGACAATTATTATCATGACTGTATGGCAACGACATTTCATTCAAATGTATTTTGAATGGCAATAAATGCTTCAATTCAATAAACTTCTACATCTTCTCCACACATCTGAAGGCCTTTGGTATTGGAGACATCAACAACCGCTATGGAATTGGAATTGTCCTACCTGGATCAGGAGCCAGGGCAGCAAGGTGGCTCAGCGGTAGAGTTGCTGCCTTACAGCGCGTACAATGCTGGAGATCCGGGTTCAATCCCAACTACGGGTGCTGTCCAGACTGAGTTTGTACGTTCTCTCCATGACCCGTGTGGGTTTTCTCTGAGATCTTCAGTTTCTTCCCACACACCAAAGATGTACAGGTTTGTTGGTTAATTGGCTTGATAGAAATGTAAAATTGTCCCTAGTGTGTGTGCAGGATACTGTTAATGTGCAGGGATCGCTGGTTGGTGTGGACTCGGTGGGCCGAAGGGCCTGTTTCCATGCTGTATCTCTAAACTTTAGGAAAAAACTAAGGAGCCGATGGAGCGGCAACTCGCTCCTCCATCCTCCCCACCCACCACTCCACTACTAAGCTTCTTCCTTCACCTCGTCCTACATTTGCACCAAGCTGCAGAGATACTATCAACCACGCACAAAAATAAGAACATCGTTGCACTTTCAATTGCACTTTAAAATGCAGCAATTATCACCAACATTTCAATGTGAAAACACAGGAATTCACAGTTAAAGAAAAGTGCTCAACTGTTATTGAATTGCGAGCAGCATGACAAAGTTAACCAATGGATGTCCTTATCAATTAGATATACCCAGGAGACCTTGTTCATTCACCTTCAAATAGTGGTTTAACTGTGGTGTGGCATTGACTGTTTGAGAAGGGTGTTACTGAGATGAACTATTTCACTCAGAACAAACAGTACAGTATGGCCGGTCTGGAGGCTTGTACTTTGTTAAAGAAGTTTATTGTGGTAGCAATATTCAATTACAAAGGATAACAACCGAGATTACAGACAACCATTAACCCAAACTATTCACATCGAAGTTCTCTTCCCACTGCCTGTTTTTTGGCGCCAAAACCACCACGTGACCTTGCTGGCCAATCCGAGGGTTCGACTCTCAGGACCAATCCCTATGGTCGCTACATAACCCCTCCCAGAACCCGAGGTACGGAACCTAGCAGGGAGCCGGATTTCTTGACCAGAACGAGTAAGGAGAGGGGCTGCAGGAACCACAGGAGCAGGGGGTCCCGGATCAGGGGGAACTGCAGGAGGACGGCCCCGTCGAGGCGGTTGACCGACCAGGACAGGACGGTCCTGATCCAAGTGTGCAGGTTTGAGCCTGGACACAGAGACGAGCTCACTCCTGCCCCCAACATCCAAGGTGAAGGTGACCTCTGCAACGGGGAACGATGGGCATCCCTACGCAGAAACACAAATTCACAGTCCTTCAAGGCAGGTGGTTCATGCACCATGGAACACCCGTGACGCGAAGTAGGAATCGGAGCCAGGGAACCCATTTGCGCCCGGAGTGATGCTAAAACCGACGGAACCAAGGGCTGCTGACCAGAGGACTCCGGAAGGAAATCCCCAGGCACTCTGAGTGACGAGCCATATACCAGTTCTGCGGACGAAGTTCAGAGATCCTGCTTAGGAGCCGTACGGATGCCCAAAAGGACCCAGGGGAGCTGGTCTACCCAATCAGGGCCGTCCAGCCGCGCACCGAGGGCCGCCTTAAGTTGCCGGTGAAACCGCTCCACGAGCCCATTAGCCTGGGGTGGTACGCCATGGTCTGCTGCAACCGGGAACCGTACAGCTCCACTAGCGTAGCCCAAAGGGCAGAGGTGAACTGGAACCCCCGGTCGGTGGTAATGACGGACGGAACACCGAAACGGGCCACCCAATGGAGGGCCAGGGCCCGGGCACAAGAGGCGGCGGAGGTGTCGGACAACGGGAAGGCCTCCGGCCAACGGGTAAATCGGTCAACCACCGTGAGTAGGTGAGTATAGCCCCTGGAGGAAGGCAAGGGTCCAACTAAATCAACATGAATATGGAAAAAACGGACCGCAGGGACCGCAAACTCCTGCACCGGAGGTCGGACATGCCGGTGAACTTTAGCGGTCTGGCAGGGAACACAGGAACGGGCCCAAGCGGCTACTTGTTTCCGCAGGCCATGCCACACAAACCTAGCGGCCACTAAGGCAGAGGTGGAGCAAATGGACGGGTGCGCCAGCCCATGAATGGCATCAAACACCCGGCGCTGAAGGGCGGCCGGCACCACCGGCCTAGGACGAGGAAGGGAAACATCACACCAGACTTTTGTACCCGCAGGCCCGCAAGCCACTTGGGCCAACTTCAACCCCGAAGTGGTGGACTGGTATGCTGAGGCAGTTTCTGCCAGGCGCTGTGCCTCCGCAAGCTCCTGGAAATCCACCTCGCATTCCACCGCTGAAATTGGGGAAATGGCTGGCCTGGACAGGGCATCAGCAACGGCATTAAGCTTACCCGCGACGTGACGGACATCGGTGGTAAATTCTGAGATGGCAGTCAGGTGCCGCTGCTGGCGGGCCGACCATGGGTCCGACACTTTCGAAAAAGCAAAAGTCAAAGGCTTGTGGTCCGTAAAGGCCACAAACGGGCAGCCTTCTAGAAAATACCTAAAGTGGCGGACAGCTAAATAGAGAGCCAGAAGCTCTCTGTCAAAGGCGCTATACTTCAGCTCAGCCGGATTAAGCTGTCGGCTGAAAAACGGCAAGGGCTGCCAACTGCCATCAACATGCTGTTCCGAAACCCCTCCCACCGCCACGTCCGACGCATCGACCGTCAGGGCCGTGGGGGCGGAGGTTGCTTGGGTGGACCAGCATGGTGGCGTCTGCCAGGGCCGCTTTAGCTGCCTCAAAGGCCGTCTCAGCGGCCGCGGACCACTCCAACTCGACAGGTTTGCCTGCGAGACACTGGAAGAGCGGACGCATGACCCGTGCCGCTGCCGGTACGAACCTGTGATAGAAATTCACCATCCCCACGAACTCCTGCAACCCCTTCACCATGGTGGGCCGTGGGAAGGCACGAACAGCCTCCACTTTTTCAGGCAAAGGAGTGGCACCGGCCGAGGTGATCCGGTGTCCTAAGAAATCAATAGAGGGGAGGCCAAATTGACACTTGGAGGGGTGGATAATGAGCCCGTGGTCTTGAAGCCGCTGGAACACGGTCCGTAAATGGATCAGGTGTTCCCGTTCTGAGCGACTGGCGACCAGGATATCATCCAAATAAATAAAAACAAAAGACAATTCCCGACCAACATGGTCCATAAGCCGCTGGAAGGCCTGCGCCGCGTTTTTCAAACCGAAAGGCATACGCAACCATTCGAACAACCCGAACGGAGTGATCGTGGCAGTCTTTGGCACGTCTTCCGGATGCACAGGAATCTGGTGGTAGCCCCGCACCAAATCAATTTTGGAGAATACCATGGCACCTTCCAGCCCAGACGAGAAGTCCTGGATGTGCGGTATGGGGTATGCAGTGGTGACGGCGTTAAGACTCCGGTAATCTCCACATGGTCTCCACCCCCCAGATGCTTTGGAGACCATATGCAATGGAGAGGCCCACGGGCTGTCGGAACGACGAACAATGCCCATTTGTTCCATCTTCTGAAATTCTTCACGCGCTACCATCAGTTTGTCCGGCGGCAACCTCCGGGCCCGAGCGAAAACGAGGGGCCCCTCGGTGGGAATGTAATGGACAATGCCGTGCTTTTCAGAAGGGGCATCGAAACGCTGAATGAGCAGCTCCGGAAACTCAGCCAGGACCACAGCATACAGGTCGGAGGCCGCGACAACGGCCTGGACAGTCGGGCTGGGCGGGGTGGCAGGTGGTGGAGCAGCGGGCTCATCGCTGCTAGCGGAGGATCGAAGGCCTTTCCCTCGGACATCGGCCACTAGCGAAAAGGCCCAGACAAAATCTGCGCCCAGGATCGCCTGACCGACTTCCGCGACGATAAACGACCATTCGTACGTGCGGGTGCCTAAAGACAGAGACATTGCCCACATACCATACGTGCGGATGGGGCTACCGTTGACCGCGATGAGGGTAGGCCCTCTCTTACCCGATCGAGCTTCGAGGTCGGTCGGCGGCACGATGCTGACTATGGCTCCCGTGTCGACCAAGAATTCTGTGTCCATGAATCCATCTCGGACGTAGAGGCGTCGGTTCTGGCCAATTGCAACTGCCTCTATGTACGATCGGCCGAGGCATTTCCCGAGAAGGTGCAAGGTGAGCGGCAGTTGTGGGCTTCTCCACCCCATCGCAGATGATAATAACACCAGCCGCGTTTGTGCGGATCTTTTTGGCGGGGTTTTGGTGAAATGGCGGGAGTCGCGGCGCCATCTTGGTTCGAAGCATGAGTACCTTCAGCGCCTCGTACTTGCCCTCTGCCGGAGGGGCGGTGATGAACTGCATCAATCACCCGTGCGGACGTCTCCGGCGGTAGGGCGCTGACCAGGTAATAATACTTTGTCTCGTCCACCGAGATGTTTCTCAGGTGGAACTGCGCTTCAGCATGGGCAAACCAAAGGTGCGGCTGATGCGCCCAAAACGGAGGAAGATGAACGCTGACTGCGTTTAGCTGCGGTACGCCGGGCGTTAGAACCAAAGAAGGGGCGTCTTGTCCTGCCATGGTAGGTGATCGGCTAGATCATGTCGGGGTCACCAATATGGCGGGTCTGGAGGCTTGTACTTTGTTAAAGAAGTTTATTGCGGTAGCAATATTCAATTACAAAGGATAACAAACGAGATTACAGACAACCATTAACTCAAACTGTTCACATCGAAGTTCTCTTCCCACTGACTGGTTTTTGGGCGCCAAAACCACCACGTGACCTTGCTGGCCAATCCGAGGGTTCGACTCTCAGGACCAATCCCTATGGTCCCTACAACAGCACAGGAACCACAATGTTTATGCTGAACACAATGCCAACTGATACTGATCTCATCTGCCTGCACATGATCTGTATTCCTCCATTCCCTGCATATCAATGTCCCTGTCCAAAAGCCTCTAAAACGCCGCTATCATATCTGCGTCCACCACCACCCCTGGCAGCACGTTCCAGGCACCCACCACTCTCCGTGTGAAAGACAAAGTGCCCCGCACTTCTCCAATCATATGGAGCTGCCAGGGGAGGTAGTTGAGGCAGATACTATAACAACATTTAAAGGCACTTAGGCAAGTACTTGGATAGGAAAGATTTAGAGGGATACTAGACCAAGTGGACCCGTTGGGTCCATTCTCGTAGAGGGGGGCAGGGAAGGGGAGAGGGTGTGACTGAGAGGGTGAGCCCTGGACCCAAAGTCTCTCCTGTATTGGTGTAGCACCCTCAATCCCCCCCCCCCGCACTCAATCCCCCTTATGAGAGTTGTTAGAGATAATGGCCAGGATAATGGTGAGTAAGGTGGTGGAAAATATATGGCGCGATGGTGTACTGTTTTGGCTGTGCGAAGCACCAAAGTTATGGTGCGCACAAACACACATACACATGGACAGAGAGTTGACAGACAGACAGACAGCGAGCAGACAGACAGACAGACAGACAGCGAGCAGACAGACAGACAGACAGCGAGCAGACAGACAGCGAGCAGACAGACAGCAAGCAGACAGACAGCAAGCAGGCAGACAGACAGACATGCAGCGAGCAGACAGACAGACAGCGAGCAGGCAGACAGCGAGCAGGCAGGCAGACAGACAGACAGCGAGCAGACAGACAGACAGACAGCGAGCAGACAGACAGACAGACAGCGAGCAGACAGACAGCGAGCAGACAGACAGCAAGCAGGCAGACAGACAGACATGCAGCGAGCAGACAGACAGACAGCGAGCAGGCAGACAGCGAGCAGGCAGACAGACAGCGAGCAGGCAGACAGACAGCGAGCAGGCAGACAGACAGCGAGCAGGCAGACAGACAGCGAGCAGGCAGACAGACAGCGAGCAGGCAGACAGACAGCGAGCAGGCAGACAGCGAGCAGGCAGACAGCGAGCAGGCAGACAGCGAGCAGGCAGACAGCGAGCAGGCAGACAGCGAGCAGGCAGACAGACAGCGAGCAGGCAGACAGACAGACAGACAGACAGACAGCGAGCAGACAGACAGACAGACAGACAGACAGCGAGCAGGCAGACAGCGAGCAGGCAGGCAGACAGACAGACAGACAGACAGACAGCGAGCAGGCAGACAGCGAGCAGGCAGACAGCGAGCAGGCAGACAGCGAGCAGGCAGGCAGACAGAGACAGACAGACATGCAGCGAGCAGACAGACAGACAGCGAGCAGGCAGACAGCGAGCAGGCAGACAGCGAGCAGGCAGACAGCGAGCAGGCAGGCAGACAGAGACAGACAGACATGCAGCGAGCAGACAGACAGACAGCGAGCAGGCAGACAGCGAGCAGGCAGACAGACAGACAGACAGCGAGCAGACAGACAGACAGACAGCGAGCAGACAGACAGACAGACAGCGAGCAGACAGACAGCGAGCAGACAGACAGCAAGCAGGCAGACAGACAGACATGCAGCGAGCAGACAGACAGACAGCGAGCAGGTAGACAGCGAGCAGGCAGACAGACAGCGAGCAGGCAGACAGACAGCGAGCAGGCAGACAGACAGCGAGCAGGCAGACAGACAGCGAGCAGGCAGACAGACAGCGAGCAGGCAGACAGACAGCGAGCAGGCAGACAGACAGCGAGCAGGCAGACAGCGAGCAGGCAGACAGCGAGCAGGCAGACAGCGAGCAGGCAGACAGCGAGCAGGCAGACAGCGAGCAGGCAGACAGCGAGCAGGCAGACAGACAGCGAGCAGGCAGACAGACAGACAGACAGACAGACAGCGAGCAGACAGACAGACAGACAGACAGACAGACAGCGAGCAGGCAGACAGCGAGCAGGCAGGCAGACAGACAGACAGACAGCGAGCAGGCAGACAGCGAGCAGGCAGACAGCGAGCAGGCAGACAGCGAGCAGGCAGACAGCGAGCAGGCAGGCAGACAGAGACAGACAGACAGACAGCGAGCAGACAGACAGACAGACAGCGAGCAGGCAGGCAGCGAACAGACAGACAGACAGACAGCGAGCAAGCAGACAGACAGCGAGTAGGCAGGCAGACAGCGAGCAGACAGACAGAGAGCAGGCAGACAGACAGACAGACAGCGAGCAGGCAGACAGACAGAGAGCAGGCAGACAGACAGCGAGCAGGCAGACAGACAGACAGCGAGCAGACAGACAGCGAGCAGGCAGACAGCGAGCAGGCAGACAGCGAGCAGGCAGACAGCGAGCAGGCAGACAGCGAGCAGGCAGACAGCGAGCAGGCAGACAGCGAGCAGGCAGACAGCGAGCAGGCAGACAGCGAGCAGGCAGACAGCGAGCAGGCAGACAGCGAGCAGGCAGACAGCGAGCAGGCAGACAGCGAGCAGGCAGACAGCGAGCAGGCAGCCCTGCTGACTATGGGTTTTGTAGTCTTTTGCTGGCAGCCATGATGGTTTGTAGTCCTTGTTGCATCCACCGGGAGGAAATGTATCTCCCCTCTATGACTCTACCTCTCATGATATCACAATAGATAGATAGATAGTCAAAGAGGACTCGCTTAGATGGGGCATCTTGGTCAGCATGGATAAATTGGGTCGAAGGGCCTGTTTCATGCCGTATAACTCTATGACTATGATTGAAGTTTCAAACTACAATATTTATGATCTATTCAATTATCTTGTTTACAATACAATAAAATACAATACGATATATCTTTATTGTCATTGTACAGGGGTACAACGAGATTGGGAATGCGCCTCCCATACGATGCAATAATTTAATTAGCTAGTTATGGCGAGTCCGAGACTTGTAGTTGTGGATGAAGTTTATTGCAACCGCAATACACGAATACAGAATCAAAACAACAAGTCGCAGGACAACCAATATAAACTTACTGTCTTCCTTGAAGACTCTAACGAACTAACTCAATCGGGCGCCAAACGCACCCATGACATCGCTGACCAATCAGCGATGTCCTTCCCTGGACCAATCCCCATGGTCGCGTTCCCACGTGACCTCGCTGGCCAATCCGAGGGTTCGACGACCTAGACCATTCTCCATGGTCGCTACATGACCCCCCCCAGAACCCGAGGTGCGGAACCTAGCTGGGAGCCTGATTTCGCGACCACAACGAGTACGGAGAGGGACAGCCTGAACCACAGGAGCCGGAGGTTCCGGACTTGGTGGAACAGCCGGAACGAGAGGTTCTGGAGGAACTACCGGCACGGGGGGCTCCGGAGGAACTGCCGAAACGGGAGGTCCTGAAGGAACTGTCAGAACGGGTGTTTCTGGACTGGGCGGAACTAACGGAGGTCGGCCTCTCCGAGGGGTTTGACCGACCAAAACTGGTTGATCCGGGTCCAAATGGGCAGGTTTGAGCCGGGCCACCGAGACGAGTTCGCTCTTGCCGCCCATGTCTAAGGTGAAAGTAGCCGTTCCCTTACGTAACACCCGGAACGGCCCTTGATAGACCCTCTGCAACGGGGCGCGATGGGCATCCTTACGCAGAAAAACAAACTCACAGTCTTTCAGGGCAGCCGGTTCATGCACCATGGAACACCCATGGCGTGAAGTCGGCACTGGAGCCAGGGAGCCCACCCGTTCCCGGAGAGATGCTAACGCTGATGGGACCGAAGGGAGCAGGGCTGAAGGGTCCGAAAAAAGGTCTCCGGGTACTCGAAGTGTCGAGCCATATACTAGCTCTGCAGACGACGCACCGAGATCTTGCTTAGGAGCAGTCCGGATGCCCAAAAGAACCCAAGGGAGTTGGTCCACCCAGTCCGGGCCTTCAAGCCTTGCACTGAGGGACGCCTTAAGTTGGCGGTGGAACCTCTCTACGAGTCCATTCGCCTGGGGGTGATATGCAGTTGTGGGTTGTAACTTGGACCCGTACAGTTCCGCCAGCGCGGCCCAGAGGGACGAAGTGAACTGTGGCCCTCTGTCAGTGGTAATGACTGCCGGGACCCCAAAACGAGCTACCCAATGGAGGGCCAAAGTCCTAGCACAAGACGCTGACGAAATATCAAACAATGGGAAAGCCTCTGGCCACCGGGTGAACCGATCCACCACCGTGAGGAGGTGGGTGTAGCCCCGGGAGGAAGGCAAAGGTCCGACCAAATCCACGTGGATGTGAAAAAAACGAAAGGGCGGGACCTCGAAATCCTGTACGGGGGGCTGGACGTGGCGCTGGACTTTAGCGGTCTGACAGGCCACGCAGGAACGTGCCCACCCCGCTACCTGTTTTCTCAGGCCATGCCAGACAAACCTCGCTGCTACCAAAGCAGAGGTGGAGCGGATGGACGGGTGTGCCAACCCGTGAATGGCATCGAAAACCCGGCGCTGAAGGGAGGGCGGTACTACCGGCCTGGGGCGAGGAAGAGAAACATCGCACCAGACTTTCGTGCCCCCCGAACCACAAGCTACCTGGGCCAACTTCAATCCCGAAGTGGTGGACTGGTACGTCGAAACGGTATCCGCCAGGAGCTGTGCCTCCGCAAGCTCCTGGGGATCCACTTCGCAGTCCACCGCCGAAATAGGGGGAAAAGCAGGTCTAGACAGGGCGTCAGCAACGGCATTCAGCTTACCCGCGATATGACGGACATCTGTGGTAAATTCTGAGATAGCCGTGAGGTGCCGCTGCTGGCGGGCCGACCATGGGTCAGACAATTTCAAAAAAGCGAATGTTAATGGCTTGTGGTCCGTAAATGCCACAAATGGGCGGCCTTCGAGGAAATACCTGAAATGACGGACAGCTAAATGGAGAGCTAGAAGCTCTCGGTCAAATGCGCTATATTTCAGCTCGGCCGAATTTAGTTGCCGGCTGAAAAACGCTAAAGGCTGCCAACGGCCACCAACCTGCTGCTCCAGAACTCCACCCACCGCCACGTCAGAGGCGTCGACCGTCAGGGCCGTGGGGGCTGAGGGGCTCGGATGGACCAACATGGTGGCGTCTGCCAAGGCTGCCTTAGCTGCCGTAAAAGCCGACTCTGCGGCCGGGGACCACAACAATTCTACTGGATTACCTGCAAGGCATTGGAAAAGCGGGCGCAGGACCCGCGCCGCTGCCGGAACGAATCTATGGTAGAAATTAACCATGCCAACGAACTCTTGCAGCCCTTTTACTGTGGTGGGCCTGGGGAAAGCCCGAATAGCCTCCACCTTCTCTGGCAAAGGGGCAGCGCCGGCAGAGGTAATTCTGTGCCCTAGAAAATCGAGAGCAGGGAGGCCGAATTGACATTTGGAGGGTTGAATAATGAGCCCGTGGTCTTGGAGCCGCTGGAACACGGTCCGCAAATGGGCCTGGTGTTCCTGCACTGAGGGGCTAGCTACCAGGATGTCGTCTAGATAGATAAACAAAAAGGGTAACCCCCGGCCCACGCGGTCCATCAGTCGCTGGAAAGCCTGTGCCGCGTTCTTTAAACCGAAAGGCATACGCAACCATTCAAACAACCCGAACGGAGTTATAGTTGCCGTTTTTTGTATGTCCTCCGGTCGCACCGGAATCTGATGATATCCTCGCACCAAATCGATTTTGGAAAACACTACCGCACCTTCCAGCCCAGATGAAAAGTCCTGTAGGTGCGGTATGGGGTAGCGATCAGCCGTGGTGACAGCATTGAGACGCCGATAATCTCCACATGGCCTCCACCCCCCAGATGCCTTGGAGACCATGTGTAACGGCGAGGCCCACGGGCTGTCAGACTGACGGACAATTCCCATTTCCTCCATCTTCCTGAACTCCTCCTTTGCCACCACCAGTTTGTCTGGCGGCAGTCTCCTGGCCCGAGCGAAAACGGGAGGGCCTTCGGTGCGGATGTGATGGACCACACCGTGTTTAGCCGAAGGTGCGTCGAAACGTTGAACGAGCAGCTCTGGGAACTCGGCCAAAATCGCAGCATACGAGTCGGGGGCCGCGACGACGGCCTGGACAGTAGGGCTGAGCGAGGAGGCGATTGTCGGAGCGACGTGCTCGTCTTCGGCGGAAGGTCGGAGGTCGTTACCGCGGACATCAGGAACCAGTGAAAAAGCCCAGAGAAAATCTGCGCCCAGGATCGCTTGTTTGACGTCAGCTATGATAAATGGCCATTCGTACGTGCGGAGGCCTAAACCCAGGGACATTTTCCGTGTACCGAACGTGCGAATTGGGCTGCCGTTCACCGCGATGAGGGTGGGACCTGTCTTACCCGATCTGGTTTCGAGGTCAGTCGGCGGCACTATGCTGACGATGGCTCCCGTGTCTACCAAAAATTCTGTGTCCGTGAATCGATCATGGACATAGAGGCGCCGGTTCTGGCCAATCGTAACTGCCCCTATGTACGATCGGCCGAGGCATTTCCCGCGAAAGTACAAGGCAAGCGGCAGTTGCGGGATTCATTACCCCATCGTAGGTGATAATAGCACCAGCCGCGCTTGTGCGGATCTTTTTGGCGGGCTTTCGGAGAATTGGCGGGAGACGTGGCGCCATCTTGCCGTCGCTGTGGCGTGGTCACCGAGGTCGAGACTTTGTTGATGGAATCCCCTGCCTTGTTTTTTCCCGCTATGAGCGCGTCCGCTTTCGCTGCATATGCTTCGGGGTCCTTAAAAGAACAATCCGTAAGCAGCAATCGGACATCCTCGGGGAGTTTTTCGCGGAATGCCTGCTCAAACATCGGGCAATCCGTATGCTCACCGGCTAGCACCATCATTTCGGCCATGAGGACGGAAGGCAGTTTGTCTCCAAGCTCCGGTAGGTGCAGAAGTTTTGCCGCACCACCATGCTTTTTTAACCCGAAGGTCCGCAGTAATACCTTCTTCATGGTTTCATACTTGTCTTCCGCAGGTGAATTTATTATGAACCGCATCACGCGCTTGGTTGTGTCCGGCGCTAGCGCGCTGACGAGGTAGAAGTACTTCGTGGAATCATCCGACACCTTCTTAATATGGAATTGGGCCTCGGCGTGGATAAACCAAGCTTGCGGTGCGTACGTCCAAAACAACGGGAGATGAACGTCCGCCGCGCTTGACTCCGGTGTGCCCTGCTCAGTCATCGTCAACGAGGCGTCGGGTTTTTCTCAGTCGGTGATCGTCCAGATCACGGTTGGGGTCACCAATATGGCGAGTCCGAGACTTGTAGTTGTGGATGAAGTTTATTGCAACCGCAATACACAAATACAGAATCAAAACAACAAGTCGTAGGACAACCAATATAAACTTACTGTCTTCCTTGAAGACTCTAACGAACTAACTCAATCGGGCGCCAAACGCACCCATGACATCGCTGACCAATCAGCGATGTCCTTCCCTGGACCAATCCCCATGGTCGCGTTCCCACGTGACCTCGCTGGCCAATCCGAGGGTTCGACGACCTAGACCATTCTCCATGGTCGCTACATAGTCAGTATTAATTTAAACAACCCAATGAAACAAATTGTAACAGTTTTAAAACAGAATAAAGTGCAAGTAGATCTGTGCCAGTTCACTGTGCGATGTGACCATCCGGCTCAGCAGGACTGGTTCATAGCAGCTATGGCCCTGGGGATGAAGCTGTTCCTGAGTCTGGAGGTGCGGGCGTAGAAGGCCTTGTATCGTCTGCCCGATGGTAGAAGTCCGAACAGACTGTTGCAGGGGTGTGAGGAGTCTTTGTGGATGCTGGTGGCTTTTCTGAGGCATCGTGTGTTGTAGATGCCCTCCAAGGCTGGTAGCTGTGTTCCGATGGTCCTGCTATTAAGGGTAATCTTTATTCTGTTAAATTAAAATAGGTAAGTACAGGTAATTACAAAGGTAACAATGTTCATGTTCATAAGAGATAGGAGCAGAATTAGGCCATTCAGTCCATCAACTTTACTCTGCCATTCAAACATGGCTGATCTATCTCTTCTCCTCTCAACCCCATTCTCCTGCATTCTCTACTAGGCAGTGCAGCCTAGGTTCACAAGGTTAATCCCTGGGACTGCCATATGAGGAAAGATTGGAAAGACTGGGCTTGTATTCACTGGAGTTTAGAAGGATGAGATGGGATCTTATAGAAACATATAAAATTATTTATGCTAGATGCAGGAAAAATGTTCCCAATGTTGGGGGAGCAGAACGAGGGGCCACAGTCTAAGAATAAAGGGGAGGCCATTTAAAAATTAGGTGAGAAGAAACTTTTTCACCCAGAGAGTTGTGAATTTGTGGAATTCTCTGCCACAGAAGAGGCCAATTCACTGGATGAATTTAAAAGAGAGTTAGATAGAGCTCTAGGGGCTAGTGGAATCAAGGGATATGGGGAGAAGGCAGGCACGGTTTACTGATTATTGATGATCAGCCATGATCACAATGAATGGCGGTACTGGCTCGAAGGGCCAAATGGCCTCCTCCTGCACCTACTTTCAATGTTTCTATGTTTCCCCATAACCCCTGACACTCGTACTAATC
The DNA here is from genome assembly GCF_053455715.1 of Rhinoraja longicauda. Lineage (NCBI taxonomy): Eukaryota > Metazoa > Chordata > Chondrichthyes > Rajiformes > Arhynchobatidae > Rhinoraja > Rhinoraja longicauda. The sequence continues at coordinate 60,676,273 of NC_135963.1, read as the reverse complement.
AAGAATCTATCAATCTCGATCTTAAAAATATCCATTGATGTTCCAAAAATCTCCACAGCCTTCTGTGGCAAAGAATTCCACATATTCTCCAATGCTCTCAGCACACCTCCAGATTCAGGGATAGTTTCATCCCAGCTCATATCAAGCAACTGAACCTTCCTCTCACCAAATAGAGAGCGGCCCTGACCTCCTATCTACCTCATTGGAGACCCTCGGATTATCTTTAATGGAGTTTACTGGATTTTATCTTGCACTGAACATTATGCCCTTCATGCTGTATCTGTACATTGATACACTGCATCTGTAAGCGTTGCTGTATCTGTAATTGTTATGCCCATTATCCTGTATGTATACATTGGATTTAGGTTAGTTTATTATTGTGACTTGTACTGAGGTACAGTGAAAAGCTTTTTTGTTGCATGCTATCCAGACAGTGAAAAGACTATATGTGATTGAGAAGCTTTCTATATCTTCTACATTGCAATATGCCTGAACTTCAAAATGTGTCCATACAGAGCTGCAGAGAATGGCAATGTCACTATATAATTGCAAAGCACAAAAGCTAGTGTAACTCAGCGGGTCAGAGAGCATCTCTGGAGTAAAGGAATAGGTGACTGAAGACTGAAGTCTGAAGGGTCTCGATTCGAAACGTCACCTATTCCTTTTCTGAGTTACTCCAGCTTTTTGTGTCTATCCTTGGTTTAAACCAGCATCTGTAGTTCCTTCCTGCACTCATAAATGCAAAGCTTTCCTTAGTTTTGAATTAAATGTCGGTGGTTTTCACCATAAATGCTCACTGCCTGATAGAGGTGAAGTCTCTGGTAACGCTCTGAATGCGGAAGATATTCCGCAAGAATAGAGGAACTGGAAGTTACAGAGCTTCTGCTTTTAAGTGGTTGCACATTTGAAACCGAGGATGCAGTTGTACTGGGTGTCATTGAGAGACCAACATCTCACTGTACAAGTTAACAACAGCCACACCCCAGAGTCTCTGCATTGTTTCTAATTTAACTTTAGAGATACAGCTCGAAATCAGGCCCTTCGGCCCACCGAGTCCGCGTGGCCCAGCGAACATCTCCTACTCTAGCACTGGGTACAATTTACAATTTTACCAAAGCCAATTAACCTGTACGTCTCTGGAGTGTGGAAGGAAGCTGGAGCACCTGGGGAAAACCCACACGGTCACGGGGAGAACGTACAACTCCGTACAGACAGCACCTGTGGTCAGGATCTAGCCCGGGTCTCTGGCGCTGTGAGGTAGCAACTCTACCACCATGCTACCCCAATTGTCTTAAATTAGTTATGTTATACTGCAGAAAGTGTGCACAAGTCTTGCAGTAAAACTTCCACAGAATAGATTCCACAGTGTGCCATGTACTCTCACACTCCTGCCCTCTGTAAAACAGTTGAACAAAATCACGAGAGGATTCGATCAAGTAAAATAGTCTCTTGCCCAGAGTTGGGGAATCGAGAACAAGAAGGCGTAGGTGTAAAGTGTAGGGGTTTGGGGAGGGGGGGGGATTTTAATGGTAACCTGGGGATAACTTTATACACAAAGAGTGGTGGGTGTATGGAATGAGCTGCTGGATGAGGTAGTTGAGGCAGGTACTATCACAACGTTTAAGAAACATTTAGACAGCTACAAGGATAGGTTTAGAGGGATCTGGGCTGAATGCAGGCTGGTGGGACGAGTGTAGATGGGGCATATTGGTCGGTGTGGGCATGCTGGGCTGAAGGGTCTGTTTCCACGCTGTATGACTATGATGTAGATGGGTATCAGAATGTTCTGGTCACATAGATAGACAATAGCTCATTATGAGATCCTTGTGTCATCTGTGCCTTCATGATCGGCCAAGCTTGAATGGCAGGATTACCAATCATCCAGGATTACCCAGGCATTCCTCAGGAAAGAGATGAGGAGGGATTTCTTTTGTCAGAGGGTGGTGAATCTGTGGAATTGTTTGCCACAGAATAATTTGAGGCCAAATCAATGGATATTTTTCTAAGGCAGTGATATATGCTGTAGATTCTTGATTAGTACGGGTGTTAGGGAATATGGGAAGAAGGCAGGAGAAAGGGGTAAGGAGGGAGAGATAGATCAGCCATGATTGAATGGCAGAGGAGACGATGGACCCAATGGCCTAATTCTGCTCCTATCACTTTTGACCTTATGACCTTATGTTTTGGATTCATACAGCAAGGAAACAGGCCCTTCGACCCAACTTATCCATACTGACCAAGATGCCCCATCTACAATAGTCCCACCTGCCTGCATTTAACCCATAACCCTCTAAACATTTCCTATACATGAACCTGTCCAAGTGTCTTTTAAATGTTATTATCGTACCTGCCTCGTCTACTTCATCTGACAGTTCATTCTGTACACCCGCAACCTTCTATGTGGAAAAAGTTGCCTCTCAGGTCCTTCATTCATTCATGCTCCTCTCACATTATACCAATGTCCTCTGGTTCTTGATTCCCCCTACCCTGGAGGTTAAAAATTCTGTGCATTCACCTTATCTATTCAGGAGCTGAATATAATCTCCTGGATATTACTGTGACTAATCCAGAAGGCAATACTTATGGGAATTTACAACATTGTGGCTGATGTATTCTGCTGTATTGACCTTTCTGTGCAACAGTTTAGATTAGTCTAGAGTTACAGCATGAAAACATGTCGTCCATTCCACCGAGTCCTTGCCCAGCGATCTCCGCACATTAACACTATCCTACACACATTAGAGACAATTTTACATTTATACCAAGCCAATTAACCTCCAAAACTGTACGTCTTTGGAGTGTGGGAAGAAATCGAAGATCTTGGAGAAAACCCACGCAGGTAACGGGAAGAAACCGACAAACTCCATACAGACAGCATCCGTAGCCAGGATCGAACTCCGGTTTCTGGCGCTGTAAGGCAGCAACTCTACCGCTGCGCAACCGTGCATAAGGGAGTTTATTTAATCTAAAAAGACAATGAATAAATGCAGTCATGTATATGGTCCATCGGGAGCTCTATTCCTGGCATTGGATGTGAACTATCGTGTGGATATGGAACTCTTGGCAGTCCACCATCAAGCAGAATCACATCTGGATTAGCCACGCAACTTCTGTTTATTGCACGATCTGACTGGCACATTAGTTAGGCTTCCTACTTGCCCACAGTTTGACCTTGTTCCCCGTGAAAGGCCATGCAGTGAGGCTTTGAGTTGCCTTACTTTGTAAAGAGTAGATTAAAAGGGTGTATTTAATGAGTTATTAGCTTAATTTGGTCAGAGTACCCTGTAAACTATTCAAGACAAAAATCTTCTCTGAGTGTCTCTTGAACAAAGTGTCACCCCTGAGGTATGTTCATAAACCATAGGAAATCTAGGCCATTCAGCCCATCAAGTCTACTCCGCCATTCAATCATGGCTGATCTATCTCTCCCTCTCATTCC